>NW_013952446.1:1338224-1341323 GCF_001266775.1 Austrofundulus limnaeus
GTGATACGTATCTTGTTAAAACGTGATACGTATCACGTTTTAACAAGATACGTATCACGTTTTAACAAGATAACTATCACGTTTTAACAAGATAAGTATCACGTTTTAACGAGATACGTATCACGTTAAAACGTGATACGTATCTCGTTTTAACAAGATTACTATCACGTTAAAACGTGATACGTATCACGTTTTAACAAGATACGTATCACGTTATAACGTGATAGCGTTAATACTATCACGTTAAAACGTGATACGTATCACGTTTTAACAAGATACGTATCACGTTTTAACAAGATACGTATCACGTTTTAACAAGATACGTATCACGTTATAACGTGATAGCGCTCGGATTTTTTTTTCCTGCCTGATAGCAACACGCTTCCGTAAATTTCAAAACCTTTCACATTGTCACTTTTTTTCTGTACTGCAACGAAAAATATCTGCACAATCACATTGGATACTTTAGTTGTTTCTCAAAGTCGTTTACTGTTAAATTTACTTATTGCTGCTTCGGCTACTTGTAATTAAGTTGGTATCTATACACCAATTATTTCTGCCTTTGTGTTTTGCTTAGGACTTCACTGTGGAGACACTTTTTTTTAAACTACTGTAAAAGTTTTACAATTTGTAGATTTTTATTATTTATTTATTGTGTCTAGGTCTCAACAGGTTTAGTCTGGTAACAAATAGCAACAGAAATGTATATACTGAAAAAACAACTCCTCAGTTTTGCACCATTTAATTACTTTTATGATATATACCATGCCAGTTTGACAGAAACGACTGTGGATTTCTTCTTACAAATCTCTGATCATAAAAACGTCTTTAATGTGTGTTTTTTTTAGCACAACTAAGACAACATTTAATTAAGCTATTTGTGTCATTCTTCATCCCTGTGATGCTTAACGGGTCGAATTTGCAGAACCTCAGCAAAACCTTGTCCAAACCAGCAGGTGACGTCTGCTGTGTCGATGGTGAAGAAGAAGAGTCTGTCTCTGCAGCGAGTTCTCCTGTACACAGATCTGGGGTCTGCTGACAGGACCCCCCTGATGGCGGCAACAGCCTCCTCTGGACCTCGCAAAAACTTAAAACAGGGTCTGTCGCTTTCAGATGGTTCTGGATGAGAAAGAAAGGGAAAAAAAGAGTAAATGCTTTTGAACAAAAACACCACCAGCGCCCTCTTGTGGAGATTGAAAGCATCAATCTTTTATTTTGGAAAAAGGGAAAGACAAAGGAGGACAGTAATATTTTCTGTCTGTTGACAATATGGGCACTTATAGGCCTTAAATTTTATTTTAGTTTTACCTGACAGGTGAGCAGGAAGGAATTCTGCCAGCTGCTTCTCAGCCTGAGGAGTGAAGCGAACATCCAGACAGGCAACAGGAGGCTCTCTGATCCAGCTGGCGATGGTTGCAGAGTCTTCCTCGCCGTAGCAGGGATGGTCCGTGGTGGACGGCGGTGCTGTGGGTGTCGAACAGTCAGAAACTTTACTTTTCATCCTACGATCATCCTGGGTTACAAAGGCTCTGACGTCCTCCAGCGCACTGCGGACGTCTTCAGGCAGAACACCACGAGCATTATCACTCAGGGAGTTTTTACAACAAACGTCTGCCTCAGATCTGTCATCATCATCATCATCAGCCGTTCTTTTGTCCCCAGTGTTAAACTGAGCACGTTTAGAGTCTCCATCAAGGTTTAAGCTGCTCGTCTCCGTGTTCCCAGACGCAGCAGGCAGGTCTGAGTTAGACTCGTACAGCTGCGTGTTTAAACCTGTCCTCCTGTCCGGGGAATCATAGTCTGGAATGTAGGGTTTGATGTCCAGGACCGGAGTCCCATCAATCATGTCAATGTCTGACAGATATAATGTGTCGCCTAAAAAAAACAAAAAACAAATAAACAAAACTGTTAGGTATTTACCATTTACTGTGCTGTTGATTATTTACATTTACATCCAGCAGTAAATCATTTGGCAAGAACATAAGTAAAATTAGGCAAAAATAAAGGTGTTAGCTAATTATTACATTCTGTTTTTATTTACATTTTACACAACAATCCTACCTTTTCACAATCAGGATTATACACAACTCACATAATTCTTTTAATAAAAAAATGTATGTTTTACCTAAAATCATCCATTTTTAAGAATCCCTCCTCATTTCATTAAACTCCAGGGAAATTTGCATGTAAATATTACATTAAGAAACACAGCGAGGGTTGTTATCTTCACTACTGCTGCCAACGAAAATTGATCTGAGATGACATACAAATGTTATCATAAACAAGATAATGCTGAAGCTTTTTTTTGTATCTTTTAAGTTATTCTTTGGTGGTTCTGAGAAGCCTGTGTGAACTGAAATTAGTAAAATATTTGTGGCCACAACTAATAAAAAGCTACTGTTCCTGTTTCATTTCCTTTTATAAAGTAAACTTTTTCTCTTAAATACAACTACAATAAGAGAAAAAGTCATTAAAGTTCAGTGATTCTCCTTCAAAACCATCCATTATTGTTATTGTTATTACTACACCTTTATTGACACTCACCTGCAATTTTATCCAGCTTGGCCAGAGTCAGGCCCAGAGCGTTTGGTCTGTGTGGACTGCGGGTGGAGTACACGCCAACCTTCTGACCATTCAATCTGGGAGGCTTCACTTTGGCTTTGGAGCTCAGGTGTCCATTTTTGTGAAAGAGGAAAATAATCCTGTAAAAGATCAGAAGCAAAGAGAAAATGAACCAGATTAAACATAAGAGGGGGGAAAGGTTTGCATGAAAAGATGTAACTCCATTTTTGACCTGTAGAGACTGTTTATAGCTCTGGTTGTTTTGTAACAAGAAGAAAGTGAATGAGAGGTTTAAACCTTTCTATTTAATCAAAAATAGCTATAAATGTCTCTGTGGAACATTTACTGTATATAATCCCCACTTTTACCATTATTACACAACTACTTTAAGTCAGACAGTTTATCTGATTTTAGCTTTAGTGCCTGCTTTGTTAATTTTAAATACCATCCATCCATCCATCCATTTTCTTCCGCCTATCCGGGGTCGGGTCGCGGGGGCAGCAGCTTCAGAAGGGAGGCCCAGACCTCCCTTTCCCC
>NW_013952446.1:1341333-1342882 GCF_001266775.1 Austrofundulus limnaeus
GCCCCAGACAGCATAGCTCCTAAGATCATTGGGACACTCAAACCCCTCCACCACGATAAGGTAGCAGCCCAAGGAGAGGAATTTTAAATTTTAAATACAGTTTTGTGAATTGCAATTATAGCTACTGTTTTGCTGCTTTTAGCTCTGGTTAAGCTCATTTTAGCTTTTTTATTTTGGCTATTTTAGCTACTTCAGCAAAACAAAACAAACATATTTTGAAAGTTAATCATTTAGAAAATCATAGAAACCGTTTTAGGCTGTTAGAGGACCTGCATGGACCAGATTCCTACCAGAACAAGAGACAGGAGGCGATGGAAAGCTGTTCTTTGATTCCAGTTTGATTGCAAAGAATAAACTAACCTTTGGATTTTAATTCATGTGTTTGAACAATTGACTCCTTTTGCCTGTTTACAGAATAATCCAACAATTAATCTGTGTGTGTTTGGTGTGGGGGGAGTTTGAGACACATGCAGACCACAAACAACTCCATGTGACCTACCAGACATGGGAGTACTGGTCCAGGCCCAGCAAGGCGTGCTCGGCGTTGTTAAAGACGCTCTGCTGGATCCTCAGTTCTGCACGGGATGGGCCGCAGATGGTGGGCTGTCTGGGGGTCCCATTCTTCAAGGAAAAACAGGAAGTGATGTAACCAATTGGTGTCGTCTGGATATTCCCTGTAAGACAGTAAATGAACAATCGGTGGATACGTTTATGTGTAATCTTGTAGAAGCTGATCTAATCCACATTAAAAATAAACCTTGTTCTAATGCATTTTGTGGTGATGAAGGTGTCTGGTCCTTATCTTCACAGAAGCCAAGCTTTGACACAGCAGCCTGAAGAGATGTCATGTGTTTGCGATGAGCTCTGACAGAACTGTCCAGCATCTGTCTAAAGGAAAACAAATCATTAGAACTGAAGGACAAGTTCAGATATTTACAGGTAAAAACAGTAACAACGCTGAATGATTCTGTTGCGAGGATCACGCGTTCATTGGTGGGTTTATAACGAAAACACAAATACATGTTTAAGTACAAATAAAGATTTTTGTGCACAATTATAGTCAGTCAGGTGGCAAACATACCTCAGGTTCTTAATTTCTTTCCGCATCACAGAAACTTGCTGATTTATTTTATTAATAGGCGCATTACAGCAGGAACACAGCGGACTCATTTTTATTGATTTAAAAGAGAAAAACAACTCAACACGACCCGGACTTTGCTAGCTCATAGCTGCTGCTCCAGCAGAAAAACGTGAGTTGATCAACCCGGAAGTTATATATTGTTGTCCAACCAGAACTGTTCCTGTGACAAACAAGCTGTCATCGGAGGGATCAAAACGCTATATTGGTTTATCACGTATCAATTTTATAACGATGTTCAATACTTATTTTTTTAATATCATCCCGCAGCGATTCGTAAAACCTGTCGTAAAATAGTTTTATTTATTTTCCACAACATTTGGACGCACATGCTTGTTTCTAACATCAGGGGGCAGCAGAGAGAGATTGGATGCTAAAAATGAGAGAAAAAGGAAAGTGGAACTTTTGGAC
>NW_013952446.1:1343472-1354293 GCF_001266775.1 Austrofundulus limnaeus
AGTTTGTTTTATTTTAGTTTAATAACATGAATTGTTAAAATTCACATTTTTGTAATTGATGTGTTTTTTGAAGCGGGACTTTAACATTTCTCATTTAACAAAAAATAAACTTTTTACAAATAAATATGCAGCATTATGCATGAATCCTTTATTATATACAATATTTCACAACATTTACTAAAATAAATTATATTGGATTAATGCTTGACAGACATTGACTTATTGTTTGAATCAGTTTGCACAATATGAACTAATATTTTACATGTTTTTTATCTTTAAATATTGTGCATTTTAGATATGTTGTAGTATTAATAAGTCTTTTAATATTTTCAGGTACGGGAGCTGGTCCTGGATAATTGTCGATCAGTCGAAGGGAAAATTGAAGGCCTCACAGCTGAGTTCGTCAACCTGGAGTTCCTCAGTTTGATAAATGTTGGCTTGATGTCTGTGTCCAATCTACCCAAACTAGGAAAACTGAAAAAGGTATGGCAGATTTTTATTTTATTTTTTTACAGTTTCACATAATTGGCGTGCAGTGAGATGAGTCAGCTGCAGTAACCCCACTTATCTTTCAGCTGGAGTTGAGCGACAACAGAATCAGCGGTGGCCTTGATGTTTTAGCAGAGAAACTCCCCAACCTCACACATCTAAACCTGAGTGGCAACAAATTGAAAGACATCAGCACGTTGGAACCGTTGGTATGTATCCAGATGTGGCAGTGCAAACAGAAAGCTGCTAAATCCTGCAGACTTTGTCCCAGTCGGTGCAGATGTTGTCATCTGTTATCTGTGCACAGGAACCAGTTGAAGTGTGTGATCATCGTTTTATAGACTAGCATCTAATCCAGATAAATAACAGTTTCACAGAACTTTATTAATCAGTGGCCATAGAGCTGTGTGTCTTATGAACCAGAACGATAATGGTGTAACAGTAGCGACCTCATCTCAACGTTTCTCTGCGTTTGATCAACAGAAAAAGCTGGACAACCTGAAGAGTTTGGATCTGTTCAACTGCGAAGTAACAAACCTCAACGACTACAGAGAGAGCGTCTTCAAGTTGCTGCCCCAGCTCACCTACCTGGATGGCTACGACATGGAAGACAGGGAAGCCTCTGACTCCGACGGCGAGGTGGAAGGAGACGGCGTGGATGAGGAAGACGAAGGTGAGGAGGGGGCGGGGTTTAAGTTCCTGCTGGGCGTTTTATTTTTTGCATCGTTTCTTCGGAAAATAAAGTTTTTATAATCGGAAAAAAAAACACGCAGTGCTTCATGTTGTCTAAAAGTGAATAAATTGAGAATGTCTGTATTGCAAATGTAGAGGAGGAAGAAGATGAAGATGGAGAGGAGGAGGACTTTGATGAGGATGAGGATGACGAGGAAGACGATGAGGAAGTAGAAGGAGAGGATGATGATGAGGAAGTCAGTGGTGAAGATGAGGTAAAAGGAAAAAAAAACATACTTTTTAAGGCCTAAGTGAGAGTTTCATCGTTTTTAATTGTTTATTTCCTTGTGAATTAATCTTTAAGGAGGAAGAATTTGGCCCAGAAGGAGAAGTGGAAGAGGAGGACGAAGAGGAGGATGAAGATGAAGAGGGTATGTAGCTTCTTTAATGCCTTCACTCCCACTTTGATCTTGAAGCAGTGAAAACTTGACAAGAATGCGCTGAGCTTTTAAACATGCCATGTCACGAGACAATCACAACTTTCAACTCTGACTCATCAAGAGGACAAATTGGTTTTATTTTTGTCTCCTAAATGTTTAATAAACCAACCAACACAAATATTTAACAGGTAAATTCAGTCTACATATAAAATATTTTTGTGAATCCAGCACAAGTTCTCCTTTTTAAATTTCAAATTCACGTGAGAGGACAGAGAACAATGTGGCATATGTTTTTTATTGTTGGAGAAAAAAAGACGGTTATTAATTTAATTTTATTTTTTTCCCTGTTCAGATCAATTTAAAGCCCAATATTTCACCACTGCTAATATTTTTTTCTTTGTTTACAGTTTTCATTGTTCACACAGAACCTGAAATAACCACGCCTGGCCTCTAGGTGGCGAGAGTGCACAACATTAGCAACATGTCAGAAAGGAGAAAAAAAGAAACAGCTGACAACTTTAAACAATGCCTGTAATTTATGTCTGCAGACTTGTTTCATGGAGGGAACATAGTCACTAGAATCAGTGGATAACTTACACTCAAAAGACAAGTTATTTCCCCCACTTTTTCAAGTCAGTGAACGCACCACACACCTGCTGGTTGAATGCATCTTCAGTGTTCTTACTCAGAGACAAAAACAGGTGTTACTGATATGTTGGAAGTTTACATTAAAAAGAAAAATGTTTATGTTCAGGTATAGTTATATAAATTTGTCCAAATATATCTGTTGAATAACTTGAAGCACTATAATTTTATATTTCCAGTGATAGAACAAGAAGACTCCGTAACATGTCAAACAATTTATTGATTTAAAAATAGGAAATAATATACAGAAACTGGATAAAAAACTTGAGGTTTAAACTGGGTTGTTCTAAAGTAGGGGTGGTTTAGCTCCTTGCTTGTAATGAATATTTCATATAATCTGCTGTATGTATGTTTGCAGATGAAATGTGTTTCAAAGCGTTTGTGGTTTTGCCTCTCTTTACAACCACCTGACACACATTTCCTCTTCGCCCACAGAAGCAGAAACCAACAAAGGGGAGAAAAGAAAGCGAGACCCAGAAGACGAGGACGACGACGAGGACGATGAAGACGACGATTGAAAGCAAAACTGAGGAGGAGAGCCTACCGAGTCACCCTCTTTTTACCGCCTCCCCACCGCCACGAACCCGAACGTCCGCCCCTCCAACAACTCGCACCGCCTTCGTAATCCACGTCTCCCCCTCCTCCTCGCTCTGCGCTCTTTTTATGGGCAAGACTGTACTGACGGGTGGGCTCAGTGGAGCTGCCCACCCTTCTCTTCTTTCTTTTTTTTTTTTTTCTTTTCTTTTATTTTTTAACCCCGCAAGGATCTGAGAGCCACCTAACACCCTCCACCTCACCCCACCCATGACCCCCGAGGTTCTCAGGCAGCCCGTCACTCAGCATTCCACAGTTTCACTCGTCGATCCCTCTTTGTTTTCCCGTGTGAGGACTTTGGGACTGGTATCTAGTTTGGGTCTGTGTTTTTAATATTTTGTTGGATGAATAATTTTTTTCTTTTGTTGTTGTTGGGTTTATTATTTCTCTTTTTTTTGCGTGTGTCTCTTAATTTTTATTTTTCTGTTCCTTTATTTTTTTTTTCCCAATAAAATTATTACTATAGCAGCTGTGCAACCAGCAGGCCATGGTTTTTAGTGTGGCAGCCTGTTGCACAAATCAAGGTTGTAGCTACATTTTTACTTTCTGTATGACAAAAAAAAAAACAACTTTGTAAATAAAATGTTAACATTTTGTTTGCTTGTTTTTATTTTGAGAGTAGAATCATGCAATCTCAGCATGATCTCTTCAGGGACAGTGAGTGAAAAGAACATTATTTTCTTAACAGAGGTTTTATGCCCATAAAAGTTGGGTTGTGGGGGCAGCAGCTTGAGCAGGAGGCCCAGATGTCTTTTTCTACAGTTGCCTCTTCCAGGAGGGTTTGGAGGTGTTCGTGGACTGGTCTCATCAGCGTGGTCTGGGTCTTTCCAGCGGTCTCCTCCCAGTTGAACCTCCCCAGGGAAGCATTCCTATTAGATGCCTGAACCAAATCAACTGGTTCCTTTTTGGTAATATTTTATTTTTAATAAGAATAATCAGGTTTGAGATCAATGGTTCTTTTTTTAAGTTTACACAATCACAGCTTGTGTTCACCCCTCATTAATCCGTCATTATTCCTAACCTTATCATCCCACTCATCCTCATTCCTACCTTCTTTTGTAGCACTATTACCTCCTCTTGCCTTCCTCCTTTCCTTATTCCTAAACTGTACCCCTCCTCACCCCACCTTTAATTTCCAATTTTCTTATTGCCCATCCAACATAGGTGGACAATCAGATAAATGCCTCTTTGTTAGAAAAATATCTCATGAGCCAGCAGAGGAATTTTAACTAAACTACGTAATCGATGTGCATCGCTGATTAACAAAACAAACTCAGCAACAAGGAAACATGGTTATAACTCAGTCAAATTTACAGATGCAGTTGTGAAATTTGGTGTGGTAGTAGTCGAGAGTCATCCCCAACGTGTACTCTGAGCACTAACAGATTGTGTGAAATCTTTTAAAGCTGGTCTGTGAAGGAGCAGGTGATGTGCATTTCGTAACTCGTCACATTTTTCTTTAAAAAAAGTAGTCTGCAAAAAAGAAGTAATTTGGTACGGCTCATTAGTATAAAATGGTGATAATTTCACACTTTCAACAATAAGCTGTTTAGTAACAGGTGGTTCTTGGCGGCTGTGGATATTCATAATTTATTCTTTGGCTTGGAGGCAATAAAACAATCGGTTCTCATCTGGGGTTCGGTTAGACACAAAAGTCTTTTAATCAACGTAATTCATACTGGAGAATAATTTGATGAGAATATTTGTTTTGTACTTGGTTAATGTTGTAATTTAAATACATTTACATTCCTAGTGATGCTGCAGATGTTTTCAAAATTAGAAACTGAGCTAAAATAGTTGGAAAAAAAAGATGATAGTTACAATTTTTAATAGTTGACCCGGTTTATGTTGCCTCGAAATTTAATGTTTAGTTGAACAGAGGATGAATATTTGTCATAAATGTTAACAGTAAAATTAATTTGACAAAGATTTGGGAGAACAGACTTTGAGGAACCTGTTAAGTTCAAAGTTGTGAGGTTCTCTGGCTTTTTAGTGACTCCAGAGCATAAAAACAAAACAAAACAAGGAAATCCCTCCCTCTTTACACATTCTCTATACTGCATTTGCCAAAATTACAACTCAAGTTTTTAATTAAAATCTTTATTCTTGGTTTGCCTTTTCAAATAAATACAAACATTTGGTTCAAAACTTGTACATGGCCTCAGTGGCAGACATGGCTTTTACACGTCATCTGCTGCAAAATAAACCGGTTTCCAGTCATTAACAATAAAACAGAATAATAAAGATAAAAAAATAAATGCAGCTTAACAGAACGGCAGATTACAGCTGGAACCAAACCTTTTTTTTTTGTCTCGCTCACAATCAACCACGCATTCATGACTTAAACACCACGACCCATTTACAGCAGTTTAAATATTGGGGGGGGGGGGGGGTGTAATAAAACTAAATCAACATTATCTCCTGATCACACATACACGCCTGCTTGTCCTGCCGCAACTCAGTCAAAACATAAAAACATGTTTCTTTTATTGATCAGCTACAAAAAAGCACAAAAAAAGCTCAAAACATATAAAAGTTGCATAGCTGTGAGGCGCTGAGAGGAAGAACGGAGAGAAAAAGGTAAAAAGGTGCCGTTTTAAAAGTACGTGATCATAAAATATGTGCACCACCAGTCGAGTCGACAGGAAGGGGCGACCCCGAGGTTTGAGTGGACGCCCTGCAACGCGGGGACAGCGGGAGGAGAGGAGGTGGGTCAGAACCTTGGGTGGGTTCTGTTACTGGAGTTTGTGCAGTGGATGCATATGTGTGTCCACCCCCCCCCCCCCCCCTCCCAGGTGGACGTGAGGGTCTTATATGGAGTTCTGGTTCTTGATGTTCTTGATCTCCAGCTCCAGCTGTTTGACACGGACGTCCCTCTGGTTGAGGAGCTCCCTCAGCCGTCGGATCTCCTCCTGCTGCTTCAGGAACTTCAGGCGAAGCTGTGGATGAAGACAAGAGGGAGACAAATCATAGAGCTGTCCACAGTGGAGACAGAGGGACGCATCCCATTCAGACTGAAACATGTTTAATGGACGCGTTGATAACAGACATGTTAATTATTGTGGAAAGAAGAAAAGTGAGCAATGTTGTTTTTGCTTGTGCTTGTCTGTTAGCAAAATATCTCATGAGCCACTGGATATATTTTATTGAAATTCTTAGAAAATAGTCATTGGATGTAGTTCTAGAACTGTTCTACTTTTGGAGTAAATCCAATTCAAGATGGCCACCACAGCTAACCAACACTGGCAAATACTTAAACAGCTATAACTCAGTCAAACTTAAAGATATAAGGCTAAAATTTAGCGTGGTAGTAGCTGAGAGTCATTGCCATCATATCTTTCATGGACTGGAAGATGGTGCAAAATCTTTCAAAACTTTGGTATGCAAAGTGGCATCAATATGCATTCCTTCAAGGAATGCTACTTTTGTTTATTCATTTATTTATTCATAAATCTTTCTATTTGTTATGATTTGTGGTGCTTAGTTTTCTCATTAGATTCATTGAATTAAGTTTTTGTTTTGTTTTTGCATTTAAGTTCCAAAAGCATAAATATTAATCTGCTACAGTTAATAATTGTCATCTATCTGTATTTAATAAAGCGCAATAAAAATAACCCCAGACATTAGAAGTGAAACCACTGATAATAAAATCCTCCTGCACCTCGTTCTCGGTCCTGGGAGGTGAGCAGAGAGCGAGGTCCTCCCCGTTGCTCACGCCGGTCCGACTCCTGTCGTCCTCTGGGCGCCCGTTCTCTTCTCTGGTGTCTTTGGCTTCCAGTCGGTCCTGAATGTAAGCGGGCTGCAGGATGCCGGGTCTGCTCTGAGGCCTGTGAGAGTCCAGCGAGTTGCTCAGGCCCTTGGTGTCTGACGGAGACTCCATCATCTCACTCCCAGGCTTCAGAGACATCAGCAGTGGACCTGGAAGACAAGAGACCAGGATAAAAGGCAGCCCGACTAAATGACCAGTTTATACTGGCTGCTTACAGCTAGGAGATGTTAAAGTGGTGGAAACCTCCGAGTAATTTCGCACACCTACACACAACGTCTCCAGACTCAAAACCCCGCTGCTCAATACATATAAAGATCTCCCACACCCGTTATTCTGACCTTTGTTGATGCCGCTGAGCCACTCCGCTGCAGACAGAGCGGGCCTGTTACTGGCCGTCATCGGATAGATGTCCTCCTGATATGATTCCGACTACACACACATACAGACACAAGCACAGACACACACACACACTAAATGAAACACAGTCCAAAGGGAGGATGGGTGTTTGTGGTAGATAAGTCTGTTTGCTCTTACCCTGCGGGGTACAATCATAGACAGAGGCTCGATGAGACTCTTGATGGTCACCAGTTTGTAAAACCTGAAAACTTCACAGGAACTCACATTCAGGCCTCTCTTTGGCATAACACCTGCAGGACGACAGACACACACACAAAAACACCAACAGTTCAAATACCTGTACAGAAAACATTCATTTCTCTCAGTTACACAAGGGGGCCAAAATGTAAAAATTGCTCCAAGCCAAGGGACAGTTTCTGTTAATATTTATTGAAAAAGTGTAATATAACAAATTATTCTTATGGAAACACAAATGATCTTCTCCAAATTATGTTTTATGTAGCATTAATAATATACAGTGCATAACCTAAAAGATAAAGAGAAAATATTACATTTAGAAAGACACATTATTAGCATTCATTTCTTATGCCTTACTCACTGCCAACCTTTCCACCACCACTACTGTATATTCTATCAATATCTTAGAGATGCATTTGGTCACAATACAGACAATCAGGGAAAACAAGAAAACCCTCATTAAAAATCCAGTTATTGGACTTTAAAATAAGAATATATTGTTAAAGATAATTACGTCGGTTACTGAAGTTAATTTTCTTGACTTGAAAGTTGGCCAGCTGTCAAGAGAAGAATGCACTGAGTACAGTGACACAAAGAGAAATCATAAAACTATACCGCCCGGACAAAAATAAATAAATAAATAAAAATCGAGTTAACCTAGGGCTATGATGTGGGGTTGCTGCAGGTGGTCAGGTCTAGGTTCAGCAACAGTATGTGCTCAACCTGAATATACTGAATGACCAGGTTATTCCATCAATGGATTGTTTCTTCCCTGATGGCACGGCCATATTCCAAGATGACAATGCCAGGATTCATCGGGCAGTGTTTTTCACATTTAATGTATTCGGATAAACGAGGACCACATGTGGTCTGCGGGCCTTGAGTTTAACACGTGATTTACGATCTGAACCGGAAAGATTTGGTGTTGTGGATGAAACAAAAGTGTACGACCCAGGGGTTTTTGTAAACACAAAGAAAAGAGTCTGATGATAAATCTAAGAATCCCAATCACAAGTATTAAAATTAAAAGCCTAGCTTTACTTGAATCAACCGTCTCTCTTCATGCCACAGATTGAGTTTAAAATCATCTCATACTGTGAAGGGTAAAGTTGTAAATGACATCAACTGATGCAGAGCGCTCAGCGTGTGGGTTAGGAGGACTCTCAGCTACCACCACACCACATTTCAGCTCAACATCTGTAAAACTGACTGTTATAGTCACTTCGGTGTCGGCTAAAGTTTAGCTGTGGCAGCCGTCTTGCACTGGGTTGACTCCATGTTTTAATGAGTTGTAGAACAACTATTGAATATTTACAGATGGTTTCCTGAATAAAGACGCAATAATGCAACAAAATTAATTTTTTTCTATACTTATCCTAATTTGAGAACCACTAAACAATTTTAATTCATACAAGACTCTGTGGGAACACTGAACTTCTCAAAAGCTGACCTTCTAAACAGATTTGAAAAAACAAGACACAGTCAAAGTTTTATATATATATATATTTTTTTTTTTACCCAGAACAATAGGTGTAATATCTACAGCTGCCTGTTTGCAGGTTCATGATGTCCTGCCTCACTCAATCCGATTTGTTTATTCAAATACTGGAGACTCTCGGCTCGGCAGCCGTGTTTACAGATGAGAGCGAGTCGACACAACCAGTGGGAACTCAGGATAACTTCCAGTGACCTTTCCTACAATTTTAATATTTTAAGTGCATTTCTTACCCATTCCTTTCTGAGGAGAATGTGAACGATATTCCGTTAAGAAGTGGATGTAAGGTTTTTCTGAGCTGATCTCGTAGTACCTGATATTCCCATCACCCTAAAAAATAAAATCAAAAGTGACATCATCTGTGTTGACCTGCAGGACCCATTGGAATTATGAACTGATTTTGGTCGTACCTTCCCAGCAAGGTAGAGCATGTGTGTGTCAGGGTCGTAGAAAGGGAAGAGAACCCCAGAGGAACCATCCAGATTCTCCTGCAGCAAAGGCTTTGACAGATCGTCCTACAAAAACACACACAAATATTCAAAACTTACTAAACAACACAATTGACATGAAACACACAAGAAAATCCCCTTGATTTCAAAAGACTGAATCATTTTTAATCCACTGCTGCGCAAGAAGAGGAGCTGAATTAAAAACTGAGTGCTCAATCTCTAATCCAGGCTTTGCCTTAATCCCCCCACCCAGGATGTAAGCCCCTCCATCTCAGCCCTCCAGCCACGTCCGAGCACTCTCAGGTGCGACGACCGTAAGTCCATCCAGCTTGAAATGTTCTACTGAGAAGCTGAGCTGCATTCTGACCACAAGATGGCAGAGCTGCGTTTGAAATCGCTGTGGTTTTTATGATTTCAGCTCATGCGAAATAAAATCATCTAATCTGCCAGAGGAGTTTGGTAAAATATGTAATCCCTTCGTAGTTTTACTAAACTAAAGTGAAAGCCCTGAAAGATATTGTGTTTTGGAAGCTGAATACCACTTTTCAGTTTCATATTTTTTCAAACGTTTTTCAAAATAAGTCATTACTTTTCCCTAATTCTGCTTGTTTAATTAGACACATTTTTGTAAAATGATTCATTTTAATTAGATTAAAATCTAAATAAATTCCAGGTTGTGAGGCAAGCCACTGTGTTTGATTTTTGGATCAGCAGAACATGAACAGCATCCGTCTGGTGTGAAGCTGCCAGCGGCGAGTCTCACCTGGTCCCACAGAGCGATCTGTCGGTCGTTGTAACGAGAGGTGCCGGCTGTGACGAGCAGCTTCATATTCCCCAGAATCAAAACCTTACTGGCTTTGTGTGCTTTATAATTGCCTTCCTGCAAAAAAAAATATTTAAAAAATAGCTGGTTAGTATGAAACAGACATGGCAAGCATTTCTATACGTAATACTTTAAAGAGATGACCTGGTTGTTAAGGAACTGTGGAGGAGTGACATCATCAACTCCTTGGATATTTTATTTCTTTAGTCCCTAGAAATAATCTAGGTGGATCTGATGGGCTAGAAGGGCTAAAAAAAAAGTTAGAATTCATTTGTGATTTAAAGAAATGCTCATTGTTACACAACAGGTTTGACCAAGTCAGTATTTCAGTTCTGTTGTGGAAAAGTTTTAATTGAGCTCGTTTGGCCGTAACAGGAAGTGACATCAGAAGTCTGTGGAGCTCTGATGTGGTCCTGGGCCAGGCCAGAGGTGTCAGTTTTGGCTGTGTGGTGCTGCGGCCTGAGGGTGGGGTGGAGGAGGAGGAAGAGGAAACTCCCTCTAACACTTGGCTGTGGTGCTCCTGTCCACCAGGAGAAAGGCTCGAGGTTCAGCAAGTTTGTTTTTCTGAACAAACGTCCAAAATTTTCTCTGGGCTTTTATCTGTTTGAATTTCCCGCAGCTAACTAGAACTGCTCACTGCTGCTGAAAACTAATATTATATCCCTGATATTGTCTGTCAATCAATCAATCAATCAATCAATCAATCAATCAATCAATCAATCAATACTTGAACAAATCCTCAACCAAGCTTTTAACCTAAAAAAAATGAGTAATAGTCTCAGTATAAAAAGGTTAAACAAGGTCAGTTACCCCCCCCCACCCCCAACACACACACACACACACACACACAC
>NW_013952446.1:1354328-1367906 GCF_001266775.1 Austrofundulus limnaeus
CACACACACACACACACACACACACACACACACACACACACACACACACACACACACACCTGCAGCAGGTTCCCTGAGCGCGGCTCCATCAGCCGGACCTTCCTGTCCCTGCAGGCGGTGGCGAGGACGCTGCCATCTGTGTTGAAGGACATGGACAGAACCACATCTGTGTGGTGTGTGATGGTCCGGACCGGGTTCTTTATCACCGACTCCGGAGAGTCCAGGTTCCAGATCATCACCTGGAGCCAAAAAAAAGGGTACAAAAAACATGCTCAGTAAGTTAAAATGAGAAGCATTTGATCTACAGTTTGTTTCTTATTGAATGAGTTATTTGTTCAGAGCCTATGAGGTGATGTTCTGTAGAAAGCTTACAAACAGTCAACATCTTACCTGCTGGAGATAGATCTTGGAATGACCACCAGCTGAGAACTCTGACCAGGTTGACAAGCTAATGGCTAGTAGGAATGGGGTTTAGATCACAGTGGATTGTTGCTAATCTCACAAAATGACTGTGGTTAATATAAAAGCTGTTTTACATGTTGTTTATTTCCTATTGAAGGATTTAAAGTGCCTCAGTTTGCTCCTGAAGTGGTCAGCCTGATCAGAACTACACTCTAGTTCTGCAAACAGAGGTCGTTCATTGAGCCATCTACAACAGGTAAGATATTAACGGTGTGAACGCAGACATAACACGCTCACTAGTGTTTCTTTTTTATTTTTTTGCAATCAAACTACTTTCACAACATCATCTACTAAATTAAGCATTCACACATCAAAATCTTCAGCAAGATCATTCATAGTGTGCATTTATACCTTTTAAAATATTTAACTTAATTTACTAAAATTATTCTCGAAAGAAAATAAGATATCACCAAAAACATTGCTCAAAAGATTTGGACTATTACTTTAAAATGGTAAAAAATACTTTTTGTTTACATATAAATATACAGTATATGTACTGTATATAGTTACAACAGAACATAATTTTCTTATCTAATAAATGTCTTATCTCTTGCTGTTTCACTCCTGTGTGTTTAAAAAACAGACAGAAACCCATTGAGAGAATTTGACTTTTGTTTTCTTTTGTATGAAGATGAAAAGATATGCAAAGTGTACAAACATGCAAATCTGCACAACTTATACTGCATGTGTGCAAAAGGTCAGACAGCACAGGAAGCAGGGGACTTTAATGTTCAGATGTACTTTAATGCCATTAAATATGTTTTTTCCCTGAAGGGTGGTATCAGGGATGTGTAGGTGTTGTGTGTGTGTTTGTCTTACCTGGTAGTCGTAGGCAGTGCTGAAGAGGATGTTGTTAGCGGTCGGGTGCCACTCGATGAGGCCCACCCTGCGACTGTGACCCTGCAGCTCCTTCCATGGCACCGTTAGGGTCTTCAGGACGCCGTGGGGAGGGATTTCCCACACTTTCACCTACATGCACATGAACAAATACATGTAACTAGATTTTTTGGTGTGAATGACTCTCAGCTACTACCACATCAAATTTTAGCTGAAAATCTATCAAACTGGCTGAATTATAGCCATTTTAGTGTTGGCTACTTTCAATTAGCTGTGGCAGCCATCTTAAATTAGGCTGACTCCAAAATTTAAATGGTTTTAGATGTAAATCCAACGATTATTTACTGGAAGTTTGATCAAAATACGTCCAGTGGTTCATGAGATATTTTGCTAACAGACAAAGAGATGTGACTCCAAAAGTTAATGTTAAACTTTTAGGCAAAGGTAAACAATCAGCAGAGTGAAGAGTTTGTGTTGGGAACAGCTCTCGGCTACAACCACACCAAATTTTAGCTCAATGTAAATAAAACTAACTGAATTAGAGCCATTTTTATGTTTCCTAAGGTCAGTTAGCTGTGGCAGCCATCTTGAGTTGAACTGGCTCCAACTATTAATCAGCTGTAGAAGTATATTTAAGGATTTTTGTCTAAAGGTTTTAGTAATATCTATCCAGCAGTTCATGAGATATTTTGCTAACAGACAAAAAGGGTCAACTACAAATAGTTAACGTCCAAACTAAGCAGCAGGTTTTGCTTTTGGTTTGCAGGATTTTGATCTAAGAGGCTCTGCCAACGCACAGGGCCATAAATTATCTGCCTCATAGCTCATATTCTGGTAATATGTGTGTGTGTACGTGTGTGTATGTGTGCACACCGTGGCGTCTTCAGAGCAGGAGGCGATGCAGTAGTCATTGAAGGGATTCCATTTGACGTCCAACACGTGTCCTTTGTGGCCCGATACCCGAGGGTGGTGAGGGTCCACCTTACCTGTCTGACACCAACAAGAAGAGAAAAATAAACCCCCCCAAAAAAAGTTACGGACACGCTCTGTTGTCAAGAAACTCCTGTATGGCTCCCATGGCTGTTTCAGGTTTGAAGATGCAGTTTAAAGTGAGAGCCTCTAAAGAAACAACCTGCCTGAAATGAGCTAATCTACATGTAAAATAGTCCCAAATGAAAAGATTTTATTAATATTATCTATCAACATGTTCCTTGACTCACATAAAACTTCCGCCTTGTCTTTTAAGAAGGATGGACGCCAAAGTTTTATTGGTTTGACCATTGATCCAACTTTCCAGTTCCATAAAACTTGTCAGAGAAACAAACAAAACTGCTCACGTGTCTTCAAAGGATCCGTTTCAAAAGCTATAAAACTCTGAGTTATCAGATTTAAAATGAAAAGCAACACTTAATAAAGGTCTGTTTTATTTTGAACAATAAAAACTAGTATTTAAAAATCACAAGTCTTGCTAGATGCGTTAGCGCTCAGAGTGTTTGTTGGGGATGACTCTTAGCTACTGCCACGCCAGATTTTAGCTCTGTGAATTTGAGTTATGACTGCTGTGGCGGCCATCTTGAACCTGTTGACTTTGAATGTTAATCTGTAGATACAGGTACTTCCTGAAAGACATAAAAATCCACCTAGTGGTTTGGATGTGAGGTCATTTACTGGGAAGAGCTGCCAGATGTTTTTCACTTTCATACCTGCGAACTGCAGCCAACACTTCTCACTCAGCCAACACGCCCTCAGGCCGTCAGCAACACGAGCGACACCTTCTTTCACAGATACAGCAGGTTCTACTAAACTCTGACCCTTAAAATGTTACGATGACCCCTTAAATAGCCAAATCTATTGACAAAGTGTGGCATAAAAACAAAGTCAGGTTTTCAGATGGCCAGTGAGAAGCAGTGACTCAACAGGACGTGTTGCAGCTCTGCAGGCTGGGGCACGTATTCCAGTTTTCATTTCTTCATCACAACACGCTTGAAGACAGAATTATACAAAACACTTCTGACATCTCCCTTGTATCTGATGATCCTCTTACAAGGAAAAAAGTCACAAAAATGTTTTTTCGCCTCAGTGGGACCGCTAATTGTGTCAGAACAGAGCGTTCCTTCGCCTGACGTTCGCAGCGCAGGTACAACGTGGTGGTGGTGGTGGTGGTGGGGATTATCCGTGCTTTAGGCAAGCATAACGTACGCACAATTTAAAGGCTGAACATTCTTTGACGAAATGCCTATCGCTCCGCCGCCTTTCATTTCACCTTTTAAAAACTAAGCTGATCACATGTTGGAATTGTTCTGGTCAAAAACATCGTGAGATTGTGCGCTCACAGTATGTGTTGTAAATGACTCTCGGCTACTACCGCATTGAATTTTAGCTCAATATCTTTCTAAACGATGGAGTTAGAGTCATTTTTGTGTTTGCTAGTGTAGATCAGCTGTGGCAGCCAGTGTGACTTGAATAGACTCTAAAACTGAAACAGTTCCAGAAGTAGATCCAACAAATTTTTCCTCTAAGTTTAATTGAATTCTGCCTTGTGGTTCATAAGATATTTCGCTAACAGACAACAAGTAGCAAGGATCACCTGGTGTACGTGTTGGTGGGATTTGTGGCTACAACACTAAAATTAAGCTCAATATCTGTAAAATTGTAGTAATTTTTGTGTTTCTTAAGGATGGCTGGTTGTGGCGGCCAAGAGCAGCACTGAAGTTTAACCTCCTCGAGACAGAAAGGTGGGCAGCGAGCGGAGGGGGTGTCAGAAGATGAGTTATGTCATTCCTGAGCTCATATGCAATCCCTGATCATGCGAGGAGGCTGGTGATAAGGCAGACAGAGGGAGGGCTGATCAGACCTGGAGATATTCAGAGAAACTGTGACCTGAGAGTGGATGTTTTCTTTTTGCAAGAGAAACCACCGTTACACGATAGCATCAGCAAGTGAGATCATTTGTAAAAGATAAGGTTTGTGTGAATGAGTTCTGGTGAGATAAGGAAGTGTCGAACAAAATAAAAAAAAAACTTAAAAAAAAACACCCACACGTGACGAAGCGAGACGACGCTGAAAGTTTTCCTCAAACTCAGAGAGAATTCTGGCTGAACTCGTTTTGTGCTTTTTTTGGAATCTGAGAGCAGAGACGTCTCCTCCAGGTGAGCCGACTCCAAGATCAGTGTAAAAATAAAAATCACCTCCCAAACAGGAGTGAGAGTCAAACAAATAAAGATAAAACAAAAACAAGTGTTACTTTTTTATTTTTTAATAACTGCCTCTAATGTTGACCTAGATTACTCAAAAATTAAATAGCTGAAGATATACAGTAGATCCAATGATTACTTCCTACAAGTTTCATTAAAATTTCTCCAGCTGTCTGAGATATTTTACTAACAGAGAAAGAAGAACACAGGTGCACTCACAAAAACATGAGCAAAAATAAACACAACTACTTTTCTTTGATGGGTGATAAAAGATGCAAACACTCAGCATACTCAAAGTAAAAAGAGTGAACTTCATCAGACTATAAAGGGACTGTTCAGATATTTCAAAATAGGGTTCTGTGGAAAGGGTATGAACATATGATATCTTACCTGTTGTAGATAGCTCATTAAAAAGACTAACAGGTTTTATTTCTGATAGAACTGATAACAGCTTATCTGAGCGAGGTAAAGATGCTGGCATCTAAACACAATGTCACTGCAGTCGCTAAAATCTTACAATGGTTCATGTAAATACTTTTTTTACTTTAAATGGCAATTCTTTTAATCTTACCTAGTTAATCTGTCAAAAAATACATTATTCCTGCAAGACGTGGCTTTGGAAATGCTACAGCTAGCTGCTGCTACAATTTGTAATAAATAATTGGAATTTTCTTACAATGTAAAAGTTTACAAAAAACAACAACAAATGAGCTGCAAAGGAAAAAGTTTGTATTAAAGATGTCTGAAGCAGCTGCTAACGGTTAATAATGGACACACACGAACTAGCCAATAGCTCAAACTAGCCAGAGTTAAATTACTACTCTGAACTGAGGCCATTCAAAGAGCCATCTACAACAGGTAAGATATTGCCTGTTCATTTACTGAACCTTACTATGATAAATTAGCAAAAGTATTAGCAAAGTTTCTAAAGGAGTAAATTCAGACATAAAAAATAAGACATGTTTAAAACATGACATGAAATTATTGAGGCTGATGTGTGTGTGTGCGTGTGTGTGCGTGTGTGTGCGTGCGTGCGTGCATGCGTGCGTAGCTGTGAGACTCACATGGTTGATGGACAGAACCAGGAAGGCCCCTCCCCCGGAACACTCGGTGATGATGGCGAGGAACCGAGGGTTGACGGCGCAGAAGTGGTTGTCCTGGACGCTGCGTGTGATCGGCACGCCGTCATAGCAGCCCTCCTTCGTGGCAGCTTTCCCGAACACGTGGCGGAACTTGGAGCTGCGGTACTGAGGACGCCATGACATCTGAGAGAGCAGACAGAGGGACAGGGCGGTCAGTCGTCACGCCGCTGTCCTGACAGAAGACTTTCTATTAAGCGACTCAGGCTGGCAAAAGGAGTCACAATGACACATTTTTCAAATTCTCCATCTCAAAACCTTTAAAATGCTATGCAGCTTGTTGATTTATCACCTGGCTTGGCAACATGCCAGTTCTGTTCACAAGAGTGCTGTTTTGAAAACTCAATCTTTATTGGTCTAGAGTGATGTCGTTGAGAATTCCAACCCTTTATTTAAAAGCAAGAATGCTAAAACTTCACAACGACACCAAACATTACACTAAAGGAAACAAAAGTGATGAAACTTTTATTATCCTGGCACTTTTTTTGTCTCTCCTAAGACCAACAAAGAAATTGCTTCCTTGTTACAGAATAAAATAAATGGTATAGTTTTGCTTTGTCAACATTTGAAAACAGAACATTAAAGTGGAAACATTTATGTTTTAAAGATTTAATTTGCTTTATTAATTAAGGGGTCAATAAAAAAATACAACAGGCACCATATTCGTGACCAGATCATAAAACTAACTAACCATTAGCTCACCAATCAGTCAAACTGAGATCACTCAAAAAGCTATCTACAACAGGTAAGACAATGTTTGCTCACATCCTGTTTATCTCAATAGGGCTGAACGCTGTCTTTAAAGAGGCAATATCATGTAAAATCAACTTTTTTGAGGTTTATTTCATGTTATAATGTTACATTCTCATAAAAAAAAAACATGCCCAAAGCCTTGCTTTGACTCATTCATGCATGTTTGAGAAATCCTGCAGCATTTTTAGGCAGTCATGCTGAGGAGCAAAACGACAGGTGGGGACCAGAAACGCCCCTGGGACGTGTCTTTAAGCCGAACTTCCTCATGGCAGAGCGCCCCCACCACACACACCCCACCCATGACTCCTGCAGGCTCTCAGGTGAAAGTGAAACCTAATTGTCTGCTGAGCTCTCAACATTAGTTCTCACTCAATGAAGCTCTTTTCAGATTAAAAATACCTTTGAGGAAATGTATTTTCAGATGCCAAGTAAACTGAATCATGGCAGCCACCCCCACTCCCCGCGAGACAGACGCGAAGGTGGTTCTTAAAGAGACAGAGGCCAATTTCAAGGCATTTAGAAGAGGAAGTGATGAAAAGATAAGTTTATTTTCTATTTAAACATAAAAACAGCATTTTAATAACAGCTAAAGGTGACATAGATACTTCATTATGGTATAGTATTTAAATATATGCCTGAGAAACACATAATATTGTCCCTTTAAGCTAACCTTTATTTTTGTTCTTCATATTTTGCTTAAAAGCTTTCTTTCACAGTAACTCTTAAGATGTTTTTTGTCTGCCAATAATATCAGTTTTACTGTTGAAAATAGTGTCTCTGAGACAAATTGATGGATGTTTCATCAAACAAGCTGAGAAGATTAAACCTAATTTTAATCAAGTACTTTCTCACCGTGTTAATACATTTCTTAACAGACCGTTTATTATGCTTATGTTTAATTCATTTTTTCATTTCATTAAAAAAAACAAACAAAACATTTCACACAATAAAACAATACAAATAAAACAAAATGAAAGGCAGCAGAAGAAAAATTATATCTCCTCCTTTTAAAAAAATACAATTCAAACAATGATAAAGCAAATTACAAAAATAAAACATAAAATTCAAGTCCTCAAACAGTAATTAATATAAATTAAAAAATTTCATATATCATTAACAATTTTTCTTTGATTGTTTTCTTAAAGGAATTCACTGATCCAATGYTTTTATRGTCATTTTCCAGATCATTCCATAGTCTTATACCTTTTACTGAAGTGCATCTGTCCTTTAAATTTGTTCTGATTTTAGATTATATTATATAATAGTAATAGTATTATATTACTACTAATTATTCTGGACATAAGCTTGACAATTTGTTCAACAATTTCACATACAGAGACAGAAAAAATATAAACATAAAGGCTTCCCAAATCCAGTCTGTTTTTAGCTCGTTTCCTTGAGCCAGTCGATGCATATGTCATTTCAGAGAGGGATAAGTGACTCTGGTCCACGGAGACGAGTCCCGGCCAGCCAGCATGTCTGCTCTGCCACTCTGCCGGGCTCTCTGCCTGCCTGCTGCAAGATCATTACTTATGAATTAAGGGTGGAGGCTGACGGACATGATGTTGCCGCAAAAACCTTACAAAACACACGAAGGGAGACGAGCGTTGCAGGAAGAACACACTTAAACAGCAGGGGGGTAAAACCCATCAAAAGCCGCTGTTTTCTTAGAAATCCAGCTTGAATTCGTCCTAACGACTTGTGCAGACTTCTCGATGCTCGTTCAACTGATGGCCAAATAAATACACGGTTAGCGTGATGCAGGTGTGGTTGGACGGAGGAAGCAGAGGACGGAGAGGAGACTGGCTAAAAACGAGAGTCATAAAAGAAAAGCTTGAAGATTGTGTGTCTCAGTTCCGCCTCTCACTTTCTGCCCCGAGGCCATCAAAAAGAGACAAACGCTGACACGTTGGAATGTTTCCATACCTGTTGAGGAGCTTTTCTGAACCTGCGTTACAGAGTATCTTCCTTGCAGCAGTCATCATAAGCAGCCTTAGTCCGGATAAACCAAAAACAGTCCCAAACCATACTACCACCACCATCGTGTTTCGTGGACGAAGTGATGTTTTTAGGGTTTATTATTATAAAAATTTAACACTTTCACTTCAGCTAAAACGTTCTATTATGTCTCTTTGACTCACAAAACAGACTTATTTGTTTGTACTTTGGGAAACTGCAGACAGAAAGTGATATTTCCCATGGAGCTCAGCTGTACCTGCACAAAGTAAAGTTGCGACTCATGCAACCTAATCATGTTGGTGTCATCCATAGGTTATTTAAAAAATGCTGCAATGTGGAGTTAGCAAATCGCAGTCTGAGAACAATGGTTCATTTCACAGAAAATTTAAAAGGATTATATTTGAACTGTGATGGACTTGCGACCTGTCCAGGGTGTACCCTGCCCCTCACACTGTGACCCTCGTGACCCTGAAAGGAAGAAGCGGGTATAAATAATGGATGGAAGGATGGATGGAAGGATGGATGGATGGATGGATGGATGGATGGATGGATGGATTCTATATTAAGACTTATCTATTAGAAAGTGTCTTCATGGATTCATTTTTCCGACGAAACCTGGAAGTTGAGGCCAGAACACAACCAGCTTCCCGTGTAGACTGGTTCCAGTACGAGTCGAGTCCCACCCCCTTTCTGTTAATGAGAGAAGTTATGTGGGAACCTTTGAGCATTTCAGAAATGATCTAAACTCATATTACTTAATAGTCACTAATGCACCCTCATAGCATCAGAGAGGCAGGCTTTTGGACTGTGCACTGTTAACAGGTCAATGGGTCCATCCCCTTTTTAGTACGAATAATGTGGCATCTGTGGCTTCCAAAAAAATTTCTAATTTTGACTCCCCTGACCCTAGACCTGTTTTTGACTTTACCCAGACTGTGGCATATCTGGATGGTGTTCACATATGGCTTTTTTCTTTGCATGACAGAGCTTTAACCAGCGTTTGTGGATGGCACGGTGAGCTGTGTTTACAATGATTGATGGGAGTGTTCCTGAGTATCGAGGTTGTACATCTACTCAGCAATAACAGAATAAACAATTAAAATATATCATCTTAATTTGAGGCATGAGTGGAAATAAACTTACTTGGGTGAATTAAAATCTCGCGTTACGCCTCTTTTTTTTGTGGGGGACCAAGGTTTTTGGATGACTGAACTGGCTCTTTTTCATTAAAACGGACCAAACGTGGAGCTCAGCGAAGCTACATGCAATCACAAACTGCAACACATCTGCTGTAATCAGCAGTCGTGTACCGCTGAGGCTTACAAGTCCAGAAGGTGAAGCTTCCAAGGCAGACAGCTAAGACGTCCTGTCACATCTAAAGCAGGCTGGAGCGAGGCCAGCGGCAGCTTCCTTTCTGCAGCAGGTACACAGTGGGCTGCATGGTGGGCGGCCTGTGTCGGCTCCTCACAGGGCTGACGACAAAAAAAAAAAAAAAAAAAAAACATTCCAGCTATTTTTACACTGCTTTCCAGCTGATCAAGAGATAGTCAAGAACTGACAGATGAAAAATGCTTTATTATTCAATAATTCTTTCATGGGGAAGAAATAAGACGCTGTCTAGTTTGTCAAAGGGAAATTTATTTTAGTCCGAGACCAGTGAGTCACAGAAGGAACTGCATTTAAAGAGAAGTGAAAGTACATTTTTTTTAAGTATCTCTAATGTATGCTACATATTTTTTAAATAGGTGTTTATAATCATATAAATCTATTAACTACAGATGGTCATTATATATTTTCTCACACCACAGACATGTAGCTAACCAAAAAGAATCGTCCCAAATACTTCCACCAGTCACATTTCTGTCCCAAGGACCAACTATAGAGCAGAGGAATCCAGACTTAAAACATAATGTGATTCTGCCAATGTTAATGTGAGGGTCAGATTTCCTTTCTAGACGTAAACATCACATAGATGTTCGCCTACACCTCACCTATAGTCGGGCTAAAACCCTGGCTGCTTCCTTGCTTATATTTGCCAAGGAGCACCTTTTTTTTCTTGTTGTTTATGTGTCAAGTTATTGATTAATGCACGCCTACAGCTACGAGTTTTATCTTACGCTGTCAAGTCTGCAAATCCAAAAATGCATCAATGCAGTGTCAGGTACTGCCCGCTGCCGAAGGCAAGAGGCAGTCATGTTTGTTCTCACGCACAAAAGTTTGTGTTTGTAGCATTAGTAGAATACCTCATAAACCACTGGATGGATTAAAAAAACAGGTTATCTTTATAGATTTCACAGTATCACATGAAAATGCCATTTACAAGGTCCTGATTCAATCCCCCATTTGGGAACTGGGGTCTTTCTGTGTTAACAGATTAATAATAATAATAATAATAATAATAATAATAATAATAATACCAGGTTGGACCAAAACAGCTGTAACTCTGTCCCTTCTTCAGATAAGATGATCTCAATCCAAAACTCTGGTGCAAAAGGTGGGTGGTGATATGCATTGCTTTCCTCTCCACAGGTCATCTGACAGAACCCTAAATCTCCTCTAACATGCCCCCCACCCCCCACAAACACACACACACACACACACTACAAACATGGTGACATCACGACAAAAGGACCTTATCAGGAGGATCTGAGCAGCCTGAGCCCTGCCTCTTCCAGTGCAGTGTTTTGAAAACTCTCGGGGCGAAATCCAAGCCGAGGAATGTGCAGGTGTGAACGCATGTCGCGGCACATTTGAGCCCCATAAACTTCGCCCAGCATCTGAATGAGCAAGACCGTGTCTGAGACAGTCTGACATCATACACAAACACACACAAAACAACATGACAGCTTACTAACTTGTAATAGGATAATGGCACCCACTGATAATCCAGGAGCTGATTCATGGTTATAAAGCCTCTCTGTTTACCTGGAGGAAACACCTCTCATCTCAAAACTTGGACTTTCTGTTTCCACAAAACTGACACCTCCATTCTCTGTTTTGTATCTGCAGGTTGACTCATTGTGCTTTATTCCAGCAGCCTGGTTTACAAGTGTTTAAATACATGACGAGACGAAGGTGGGTAATGGTTAACAGTTTAGTGTGCAGGGTGTGGATGACAAAGAATAACCAAGAGTACCTATAGAAGAAAAATAAATATTTTGTTGATTTGTATAAAGATTTTTGCCTGTTTTCTGTGTTTTTTTTTTCTTTTTACCCCTAAGGTGTCCGGATCTGCTTTGCTCTACCTCACATTAAAACACAGAAGTGACACACCTTCCATGAATGTTTATGAAGGACCGTCAGTGACTTTGCTCTTTGTTGTTATCAGACTGGACTGTAGAACCGTGTCAGTAACGATTCCTGGGGATTGATCCGTTTGTTTGAGGACATGGAAGATTTGGAGTTTAAACAATGCAATGATCTTGTTTTTTTTTGCTTTTCTTATCTTAATCTCTTTGTCTTCATACATTTATATAACAGCTACCAGTCTTGCATCATTTCTTTTCAAACTATGGGATTTGTTTGTGGTAGGATCATTAATTTTAGTCTGAACTCAGGTCAGCCCCCACATGCCAGAGCAAAGAGCATATTTACCTGACATACCTCCTTTTGGACAGCAGAAATGAGCTTTTAAATGTTCACTTTTTTAAAAAAAAATACACAAAGCTCTTTGATAGTGAAAATAAAGTTAAATTCTTTGCACCATCTCAGTTTATACTAAAAAGAAAAATTTCTTGAAAAAAATCACCTTTTAAGCCAAACCTTTAACAAAAGTTTCCATATGATTATGTGAGCACTTGAGTGTATGCTAAAGTTGACTCTCAGCTACTGCCACCCCAATTTTTAGCTGAAAAACTATAAAAAGCTAATAGCTTTTCTTGTGCAATTCAACATTCTGTTAAGTAGAAAAGGTGCAAAAAAGGATTCAGAAATCAACACTGAAGTCCCAGAAATGGTTTCCTTGAGGCTTTGCAGAGAGCAGGTTCCTCTTCATCATGAGATAATTCCTAAAAGTTTTCCATTAATCCTCCGCTTCGAGTCCATTAGCTGCTGAAGCACATCCATGTTGTTTGTGAAAACCATAACATTAAGAATGCTCTAACACTTAGCCAGACCTTACTGTAAGCTGACACAGGACAAGAGGAAACCATTAATGTTATCATCTGAAGCCCAATAACCAGATAGTGGTTTTATCATCCATCCATCCATCCATGTCAAACATTTCTGTGCAGGGATACAGGAAGGTCAAGAAAAAATTTCAAGTTTAAATTTAAAAAATGTGAATATTCACTATTCTATAGACACAAGCCTAGCCTGGAGGAGGACTTCTGCCTCTTCCTTCATTCTCCATGCTTTACAGCTGATAAGGCAGTAACTAATGACAACTATTTGACAGAACAGCCCTTCACAAATCAGACTGTTGCTTTAAACTCTGAGGTCTTCTCATTAACCCTGTTTCCCCATTCAGACTGCAGGTCAAACCACAGGGCGGAGGGACACTTATTTGATTAAAACATCTGTGTTTTGAAACATAACTTTGAGCAGCGCCAGTCTGACTTTCAGAAAACAAAGCCCAAAAGAAATTCATGCTCGCGAGCAGCAAAGTTAGAGTCTCTGATTGGGAGATTCTGCAACAGGACAAACGGCATCACATGCTGTCCACACAGATGTGTCCAGATTCACCCTGGAACTGAGCTGGACGTACTTTTTAAGCTTGACAGCGAGCTACATTTCACACAGACACACAAAAGGAGTCAGACCAGTCAGAAGAGACATTTCATGTGAGAAACGCGCGTGGAAGAGGAGCAGTGCATGAGGTAACGTGTTCAGCAGCTCTTACCCTGTCGAGTGAGTCTGCAGCAGAGGAAGCAGCGGTCCTTGACTGAGGAAAAAGTTACTCTGGGTCTCAAACAAAGGACAAAACAAATAAAAAAATAAAACAAAACAAAAATAATAATAATAATCACCCACTGGTTTTGATTTTTAACTCAAGCGCATTGATTGATGCCGCTGCACTTCCAGACGTCTCTGTCTTCTGAGTGTAAACTCTTTATCAGCAGTCAGAGCAAAGCAGTGTGGGCGTGTGTGTGTGTGAGCCGCATGAAGCCGAGTGCATGTGTGAACAAGCAAAGGGAGTGTGTACACTCCCTGAGAGGGAGGTGACTGTGAGCAGAGGGGGGGAAGACAGAGAGAGAGAGAGAGAGAGAGAGAGAGAGAGAGAGAGAGAGAGAGAG
>NW_013952446.1:1368490-1370451 GCF_001266775.1 Austrofundulus limnaeus
GTGTGTGTGTGTGTGTGTGTGTGTGTGTGTGTGTGTGTGTGTGGAGAGAGAGAGAGAGAGAGCGAGAGTGAGAATCTTAAATAGCTATTTTGCTGTTGATCAACTAGTTTGAATAATTCAGGAGACAAATGATTGCATTAACACAAAGCTGATTGATCTCTGTCACCTTTCTATTTCTCTAAATGATTAAAAACATGAAAGTATAGGTGGTATAAGGTTTTAAAAGGAAGATTAAAAAGTGACAAGCCCAAAAATGAAGTTATTTTTCCTTTCTTTCTAAAGCACAATCGTTTTATGTATTTAAAATTTTCCACAAAACAGACACTAAATTAAAAATAAACAGTAAGTATAAAAAATACGGTCTGAAAAAATCTAGTATTTGACACATAAAACGTGTTAAATGTACGGACATTAATTGAAATTGTCTGCATGGTTTGACAGGATCCGACCTGTTCGACGGTTCACAAGGCTTCAGCTGAAAAATCGCTGGCAGTCGTTCCAAAACAAACGTAAGCGTTACGTAACGATGCATTAGCCGCAGAGGTTGGAGCTAACAGGTCGATGTGGGAGAAAGAGACCTTCACACGGTCGAGCGAGGCTGTAATGAGAGGATCAATAACTGCGACTGCATAAAATGTGACCTCGTGCACGACAGCTGCACCGTGAAGAGCTGCTCGGATGATGTCGTGTCGTCAGGTTCTGATTTATTTATTCATGTTTGCTCACCTTGATGGATCGATGCCCTCCATTTCGCTCCCCCTGTTTGTTATTTGATTTTACACTGGTTTTTTTGTTTGTCCCATGGCTGATTTATGTTACTTTAAACACTTCAGTGTTAAAGCACGCAACAGAACATCTGACATGTTTATAATCAGACATCTTAAACTGGAGTCTTACTCCAAGAGAAGTGAGGAAATCTGTTCTCTTTGACGTCATTTTGTTCTCTTAGGACCAAGCAAAACTTTTGTTTTCCTGTGGTTGGTCATAAATGTAAAGTGGGTGGGATAAATGTGGTCACACTGGGATCATCCACACAGAGTGACAGCTCATCTTTCCTGGACAGAGGTGTGTGGGAGGCGTGCTGTGTGGGGGGGTTGCTGAGCAAGGAGCAGGACCCAACGGTCGTCACAATGAAGACCGACATCCTGAAATAAGAGGTCACATGATGGTCGAAGGATGTTTGTCTACATCTGTAGGCTACGTTCATTGTAGCATGAGATGAGTTTCTAATCCTCTGTTGATGTAAAAACATCATTATGCAAAGGTTTAATATTACCTAATGAAGAGTTCTTTCACACCACTATGAGGGTCCCTCTGTCGGTGTAACCCGAAGGTAGACTTCTGCAATTTTCTCTATACTCCGTGCTCTACAACCAACGAGGTACTAACTACTGATAACTAATGCAAAAAACACACAAAAAAATCACCAGACTATTACTTTAACGTTGCATCTTGTTGAGGAAGAACCCAGATGCCACCTGCTGCTGCTCCCATTCGGTAATCGATCCAGTCCAAACAGAAGTGTTGCACCAATCGGTGTTTGTTTACAAACAATGAGCTGGCATCAGGAAATCAGGTAAGAGAAGCTGGCTGCTACATCGCAACACTTCTTATTAACACATGCACGTTAAGTCTGCACTGTGACTAACTCTGTCGCAACTCAACCAGCTTACAAGCACAACACTACCAAGCAACAAAGACACGCCAGTCCAACCTTCAAACGGGCAGCAAAGACAAAGAACTACTGCCCAGAAAAACAGCATCATGTTTTACCTCAAAGTGGGACGTGTTACAGTATCCACAAGTCTGGAGCATTTCCATTCACAACATGGTGAAAAAGCAGATAAGAGCATACAGTATAATAGAAACTAGAATCCACTCAGCTAATGTAAACTTTGGGGGAGAACGAACACACACACACACACACACACACACACACACACACACACACACACACACAC
>NW_013952446.1:1371064-1375663 GCF_001266775.1 Austrofundulus limnaeus
CACACACACACACACACACACACACACACACACACACACACACACACACCTCCCACTGATAAAAGTTAGATTTGGCACAAACACAACTCACCAAAATACGCGACAAAGTCCAGCGGTCACAAAGAGTCTCGGTGATAAGACAGAGCGCAGAAATTGATGAAGACATGCTGGCTCATCGAAGGCTGGAGTTTGACCCGACAATCTGCTCACAGGTTGTTGTTTTTTTTTTAATCAACAGGGACCTCAAATACACAGCTCTCTCATACTATCAAAGCATTTTAGAGTTTCACTGTCATCGCTTTTACAATTTATAGGCCTGGAATTATTTGAAGAACGTCTGAGTTTTAGGCTGAGATCATCTTATCAGAAGGCAGAGTTAGAGCTGTTTTAGTCAAATTTGGTATATTATGTTCAGTGCAACCTCATTCAAGCTGTCATACTCAGGATGGGTTGATATTGACTCTCAGCTACGACCACTAGGGTTGGGCAATATTGATAAAAATTTATCTTGATTGATTGTGGCATTTAGACGATAACGATTAATATGATGATTAATAGAGGACCATTGCACTTGCATGTGGTCGACGTTGTGGCGTTGGTCCGCATTTTGTGGCTTTTCTCATACTTATGTTTGTGTTTTGGGAAATTAAACAAGTTTGCAGGGTTAGTGTTTGCTGCTCCGCGCCGCTTTCAGCTATTGATAGTGTGTCGTGGCAGTAATTGCATCTGGCAAAAGTTAATTGTTGACAGTTTTATGACAATTAATTGCACACAATATGATTTTGCCCAATCCTAACTACCAGGTCATATTTTAACTTACCTTTAAAACTGAATGGTTTATAACCATTTTTGTGTTTGCAAAGGTCAATTAGCCGTGGTACCATCTTAAATTGGATTGACTTCAAAGTTGTACAACTTTGAAGTCAATCCAATTTAAGATGGTTTATAAAAACTAATCAATGTACATTGATTAGTTTTTATAAACGTTTCATTAAAATGTCCAGTGGTTCATGGGATAATTTGATAACAGACACACACACACACTGACGCATCCACCTTCACCTTTACAGTATATGATAATGAAAATGGAAATAAATCAAAATATTTCTATAAAAACAAAACTCTGATTTCCAATAACGCTAAAGCCGGTGTAAATCTGTGAAATTTTAAAATAATAAATTGCACCGACAGTGACGTGACTGGACGATGTGCCGTGTTTCTACTGTCCAATCAGTGCAAATGACGTGGATGCTTGGCTTGTTTTGTTTGTTTTTCTTAGCTCCAGGCTCAGGCCTAAAACGTGCTGTTTTGTGTATAAAGGACCAATAAAGACAGGGCAGTGGTCCTAAAAGCCTGCGATCCTCTTTAATTAGAGATCAATTGCAGGCTAGTAACTAGCCGCTGTGAGAAAATAGGTCAAAGACGCTGGAGACACAATGACCTTCTGCCTAACAACGTGTCGTTGCTGATTAGCCATCTTGACTGTGTTTTGACTGTGAAAACACCTGGTTTCAGTGTCGTCCCGGCCTTCGCTCCTGCACCCAGATGGGTTTTAGGCTTTCATGTTTGATGGACTAATATACGGTGAAGCAGTCACCAACTGAGTAAACAGAGCTCTCCCAGACAAATATATGTTAAAGTGGACAGGTGCAGCCAGGAGCCGACTTGTCATCTGAAACTACCGAGGTGCCGTGTACACACACACCTACACAAATCTACACAAACCTCCATCACATGTCTCACTGGAAGCAGATATCATGTCAGGGCAACATCTTTTCAGCCATGACTTAACGTCACATTTTAGACAAAAAAGTTGAGCACTTTTTTTTTTCCTGTTTAACATCAGTTTGCATGCTGCCTGTTTCCATGGTTTTATTGTTACACTGTGCAAATATAGAGCCACACCTTGACCAGATGCAAACAAGGCACCGACATAAAGTCTTCACACAGACGGTTCTTGATTTATTCTTACCATTTATGTAAACAAACATTAAATCTTTTTTTTTTATTATTACAGGGAACTGGGATTTAGGATTCTAAATATCTCAGCAAAAACAAATTTCATTTATTAGTATATTTGAGATAATAACACCACCTTTCAAGGAAGAGTCTCAGTGTTTATAGTTCCCAAACTGAGCCGTTTGTCCCACCTGGAGGCACTGAATGCTCAGTGAAAGCATCTGTATGCTTTTTTGTTTATGTGAAAGTTTTAAATTATTACCTTAACTATAAATAATGCTTCAGATAATGAAAAATTCATAAATAAATGACACATTTTCAAAAATTCATTCATCATGCACATGTTGAACACCATGACTTGTTTGTTTACCACAAAACGAGTCACCACTTCAGGATTTGTTTGGAGATATTTAGGCTTTCAAAGATCCTTACATTGGGACAGCAAAAGGTCATGTTTTTTATTTAAAAGAAATTTAGATCAGCAAAATTTAAACTCGTTTGAAATTTTAAGTCATCAAAAGTGCTTTATTCTATTTTTTTGTTTGTTTTGTTTTTTTCTGATTGATACAAATTTGAGAGTTATGTTAAATGATAAATGGACTGTACGTATATAGCACTTTTCTATCCATCCAGGACACTCAAAGCGCCTTACACTACAATCTGTGTCCTCATCCACCCATTCACACAGCACTCTATCAGATCTTCTACAAAGCTAACATGTACAATCATCTGTGGAGACTAATCAGTGCCAATCACATTCATACACTGATGGGACACACAGCAGTGTATGAAGGGTGAAGTGTCTTGCCCAAGGACACAACAACTGAGACAGCTGGATGGGGGATCGAACCGGCGACCTTCCGGTTCCAGGACAACTCCCCTAACCACTCTGACTCAGCCGCCTCAGTTATCACGTAGATATAATTAAACTGAATATTTATTAAATATTCAACCAAGCACACATATTGAAACAGATACTAGGCCAAGAATAGAGCTTTGCAACCCCTTATGTGAGGAGAGCGGTGGTTAATGATAAAATATTGATCATTTATGACAATAAAAACTGTGAGAAAATGCTTTAGAAGAACATTATTAAGTTCTATTAAAGCAGAACTTTTAAAGTAGACATCATGCTTTTAAAGACCTTTTCACATTTAAATCACTCAGCTGGTGTCTTTATAAAGTGGAACTACAACGCTTTGGTCTGAATTCCTCCTTGTTTTAAGTTTACTTTACTTTACTTTACTTTACTAGATGTGTTTCAAAGCAGCTCATTTTGATGCTGTCTATTTAAATTCAAACAAGGAGCTTCACTCCGACTCCCTCCAGCTTCTAAACCAATTCACTGTAGTTTAATAAAAGGGGTTACGTCTATTTAGCAGTGCAGAAACATTTTATTTAAAAATTAATTAAAACCATGGAAGACTTGTCCATCCAGCCTTTCATAGAACATCTGACCCAGAGCCAGAGGAGAATGAAGACGACAAAATAATAGTTGGTCCAGAACTTATTTGGCAGTTCAGTTGTAAATAATTTGACGTAATAGTTCAGAAAAAATGATAGAAAATAAAGAAAACTGAACAGACTGAAAAATATGACCCAAAAATATATAAAGATACAGTATCTATGCAACACTGGGAGAGACTAAATTACACGTTCTGCACTCCTAGAGAATCCAAATACAGGTTTGGTAACAAAATGCATTTGGCAGCTAAAAAAAGTGGATTTTGTGTAATATGTCCCCTTTAAATATTACCACTTAAAAATAATTTAAAAAAATTGCATAGCAGACACTGTGATTTATGACCACAAACTTGGACCAATGAAAACAGTGGGGTTTAATGGTTTTAATTTAAAACGAAGTCCAAGTTACTGTGAATAAATAAAAAAAAAATCACTAAGAAGTAGGAAGTCTGGTGCTACCTTTTAAAACTTAAATTTGTTTAAATTTGATGATCACTGTGTCTGAGACTAAAACTGAACTTTTTTGATTACGGTGTCAAAAAAAAAAGGGTTACAGATCAGTGATTTGCATCTTAGATTGTCAGTCCAACAATGAAACTAGGTACAATCTGGTTGTTTGAGCAAAAGAAACAAATAGAAACAGTGTTTCCCCTAGGGGTAAGCTACTTGTTTTATAAAAACATAATTTTACGTGACTCACCTTCAGTTATGGTAATAAATTTACACATACATGAACATTTAATTGCCTAACTACATCCTAAAGTTAGGGACTCCTCATGATAATTATCAATAATAATTTATTGTAGTAAATTATTATTGATAATAAGTGATTAGAACTGTGTGCAGCAGATGATCTGAGTCCAGAGTTCTCAGTTTGAAACCTTCTGGAGCTCTTCTGTGTGACTCTACGTGACAGAGTGTGGATGGTTGATTGTCTCTTTTGTGTCCCTGATGGAGACTGGAGACCTGTCCAGGTGTCTCTGGTGAACTGGAGACCTGTCCAGGTGTCTCTGGTGAACTGTCTCTGGTAAACTGGAGACCTGGTGTCTCTGGTAAACTGGAGACCTGTCCTGGTGTCTCTGGTAAACTGGAGACCTGGTGTCTCTGGTAAACTGGAGACCTGTCCTGGTGTCTCTGGTAAACTGGAGACCTGGTGTCTCTGGTAAACTGGAGACC
>NW_013952446.1:1377900-1393310 GCF_001266775.1 Austrofundulus limnaeus
GTGTGTGTGTGTGTGTGTGTGTGTGTGTGTGTGTGTGTGTGTGTGTGTGTATGTGTGTCAGAGAGGAGCTCAGCTCGGTGTTTGAGTCCAGTATGACCTGTAGACAGCAGCTCATTCTGTCTGGATTTATGTTTTGAGTTCACAAACTATTCTAGTTAATTTTTTAAAAGTTGAGGGACATTACATTAGCTTTTAGCTGCGCTGCTAATCAGCGCTATTTATAGAACATGAACGGACTCGTGGGAACCTGGTCACACACAGGGTCTGTGTTGGTGATTCTTGCTGTAATACTGTATATAAAAGTAATTATTGATAAGGTAACCATGCTGTGGCTTCACCTGTTGCATTTTCTTTAAAAGAAAGAAAAAGTAGCTTGCAAAGCTGTCGCATTTGTGCTACGTGATTAAAAAAAGCAGAGTTTTCATCGTGCGTCTAATCACACAATCACACACACACGTACATTTCTTTCTATCTTTGTGAGGACCGCAGTGCTCAAAGCCTCACTCTGCGCAGCCCCCCCCACCCCCACCCCCAGTTTGACGAGAGGTGGATATGGAGGGGCGCAAAAATAGCTCTCGACTTGATCTGGCCATATTTAAATAAAAATGACTACATGTCGTGAAATTCTTGGAGGGACGGGTCGTCTCGTTGGTGGGTAGGGGAAACGCTGTGCTTAATTGAGAATGACATAACGAAGGGATTGCCCACACCTGTCCATGAAATAGCCTTGGGATCAATTGTCCAATTACTTTGGGTCCCTTCAAAAACAGGGTGGCACATGTTAAGGAGCTGAAACTCCTAAACCCTTCATCCAATTTTAATGTGGATACCCTCAAATGAAAGCTGAATGTCTGGACTTTATGTCCATGTACATTATATAACTATAACTTGAATATGTTTCAGTAAACAGGTAAAAAGACAAAATTTGTGTCAGTGTCTGAATATATACGGACCTAACTGTATTTATTAGATGGCACTGAGCGCCCAAGGTGAATGTCAGGAAACACATTGTTCCTGATTGCACCATAAGTCAGACTTCTTCCACAGCAGAAGCACAGCATGAAAGAGGAGCCTGTGAGTTTAGCTTCATAAAAAAAACCTTTTTGGACAAATCCAACTCCAGGCCTATAGCTGCAATATGTAGCGCTAAGAATTACTTCATGCCTAACCACAACAGACTAGAGTATGTCATTCATTCCTATATTAAAATATAATGAAATTTATTCAAACTTGTCCATGTAAACAATCAACAGTCTCTACATGTAAATGACTGCAATAATTATCTCGTGGCCACAAAATAATAACATGTGACATGAGATAACTTTTTTAATCCAATGTCACTGGTTGGGCTCCGTAGACCCTTAGCTACCAACACACCAAGTTTTAGCTCATTATCTATAAAATTAACTGGGTTATAACAATGTTTTTACCTGAGGTCAGTTAACCTTAGTAGCCATCTTGAATTTTATTGACTCCAAAGATTAATTGTCAGTAACAGTGGTTATTTTCGGCAAGTTACATTAAAATCTGTTCACTGGTTCATGAAATATTTTGCCACAGACAAAAGAGCCAAACAACACTGGAAAAAACATCATCACTGTTTCCCCTTCAGACGATAAATACCTTCAAGTCTTTGACCGAGTTTCTGTTGGTATTCTTCTGTTTTGTTTTTCACTGAACATAAGTCTCAATGGACTCAATATTGTTGAACGGAGCCTCGTGGATTTATTTTAAAGTCTGGTCAAGAGATAGAATAAACAAAAATCAAACCAATTCACAAATAAATACTTCTTTCTATGATTTGTTTACTGGATGGATGGACGGATGGATGGATGGACAGATGGACGGATAAAAAAACTTAATTGGTGTATTAGTCTTGTTCTTCTGCTGGAGCCTTTGGTAGCGAGGGGTTCTGCCACCTTTCAACACTTTTGGTCCCTTTCCTGAAAATTAATGTTTAATTGTCAGAGTCTTGAAATCAACAAAAATAAATCACCAGTAACACATTTCATAAATAATTACATCTTTGAAAGTCCAGACACTTCATTTAGGCTGTGGGATATATTGGATATTCATTGTTGCAAAATCAGTGAATGTAATATCAACATGACTGCAAAAGTAAATTTTCTTTTCTTTTTGCTCAGATCTATACTGATTTGTGTCACCCAATTCATTAAATGTGAGCTTGTTACTGTCTGTCAGCTTAGTAAGTAAAGTTTCCTTGATGATCTGGCAAATCCATCAGTCACAGAATAAAAATGGTCTCCAGTTTCTAAAAATTAGCAAACCCCCACATTTTTGTTAATTTATGAACAAAACATTTTCTTTTTTAAGAAGACATCCAGCTTGTTTGAACATCATTTGAAAAAGTTTAATTTTAAGAAAATGCAATCGGTAATAGAGTCTGGAAACACTGATGTTTTTCTGGAATGTGTTTTTCTTTTTTTCAAATATACCTGACATGGAAAATATTCAAATCAAATCCATACTTTTTAAAAGTGTGTAAGAACACCTAGTCCCATCAGAGTCATCTTTAGTCCCAAACCCAGAAAACATGCAAATTAAAAAAAAGAAGAAGAAACCTAAATTTTTGTTTGGTCGTTGAAGACATTCCCATCTGAGGAGCTTTCTCAAACCTACAAGTTTTTAAACTGCATCAGATCATCAGTAGCTAAACTCACATGAAGATTGGTCTCGCTGCACCCCCTCCTGAGAGTCTGTAGGGTCTTTGTCTTCTTGGCTCACAGAGAATGAAAGTATTTTTGAATTGAATTTGTTTGTTTACTCGGGACAATGTGCAATTAAAACATAAATACATTTGATGCATTGCACCAGATTTAGCCTAAGGCTAATTTACATCTGCAGTCCCTATTTTAGGGTGAAACTGACCGAGTATCAGTCAAGGAAAAGTGAGCCCCAAATTTTTTCAGGGTACCAACACAAAGGACAATACGTGGACAATATATGGGTCAAAATCCAAGCAGAGAAAAAAAGCAGCGTTCGCCAAAGGACATCGTCAACACTGTCGACAGTAGGGCTGTAAATCACCAGCTTTATCATGATACGATATTACATCGATATATTTGTATGACGATTCAATATTTCTCGATATCACAAAGTCTGTCACAATATGATTTTGATTCAATTCACGTCAGCGATCGATACAATGCAATATCATATGCACATTTTACACGATATTGATTCACATCAAGCATATGATGATGATATATATTGATATTTTTTATTTTTGCCTCGATATAACTGAATCATGAACCATTCAAATCTATATAGATCGATGTATCGTTACACCCCTAGTCAACAACAAGTTCATTGTAGAGGAACAACAACAAGTTGCCTTTCTTGGACTGTTTGTTGCACATAAAAAGAGAAGAAAGTCTCAATAATTGAGGCTTACAGGAGACAAACTCACAGATTTTAGTGTGAGCACCTTGTGTTCGACTCTCCCCACCCACTGGAACCCAAACTCTATAGATAAAAGCTGTACACTATCAACAAGTCTCCACGAGGACAGAAGGAAAAACTTAAGTAAAACACATTTATAAAACTCCAAACATGAGACTAACTGGGCCTGTGTCATGTCAGCTGTCCTTATCAAGGTGAGGGACAATCCTCTATGGACCAAAATGTTTAGATTTTGGACAGAGAAGATGGACAGTTTGAAGGAGTTTGTCTCATGTTTCCATTTCTTAAACATCTCTCAGGGGAGTGGGACTAACCTGCATGTAACTTTAACATCTGATGCAGTTTTAAAGCTTTTGAGCTCTTTGGGGTTCTGTATTAAGAAATGTGTGAAAATCTCCATCAGCACTTTGGCCACAAACCTTTTTTTCCTGACCTGTTTTGCTACCTGCAGGTGCTTCATGCTGTTGGTCACATCCACTTTCTTGGGCCTCAAATCCAGTTTTTTCAGATTCCTTGTCAGAGGACAGCTTTTTCCTTCTTTCTTTGTGCACTGCAGGGCTTGCTTTGTGCATCAACCTTTTCATCACCCTAAAAGAAAAGACAGCTGTGTGAGCTTATACACCTCACAAAGAAATTAACAGTCGAGCCTTCCTCGAGGGAATGCATATTGTGATAATGAAGGTCAGTTAGCTGTGTGTCATCTTAAACTAGTTTGGCCCCAGACGCTAAGCAGCTGTAAACGTAAACAACTCACACATCTTTTTTGAAAGGTTTTATCAAATAGCAAATACACATTTGCAGGCATGTATTAAAAATAATAGTGCATATTTAATGAAATGTAGTAATCTTTATAAGTACCTTTGGGGTCATCTTTGCATCACAGTCTGCTGCAGGATTGTTGAGTTTTCTTTTGATGGCATTTTCTTTCCCTCGACATGTTGTTACAAACATGTCAACGTTAGAAGCTGCTTCTTTGCAAACAGCATCTTCCTCAGCCTGAACATTGTCCTCACACACTTGGTTTTTATCCTCTTCTTGCACTTTAACATGATCCTGACTCCTGCCCCTGAAATGGCAAAACAGCAGCATGCTTATTAATGATACACATAATCAGACACTGCTTTCAAAATAATACAGATCAAGAGCAGGTTTGTTACCTGCAGTTCCTTCAGCTGATGTTTTATTGCTTTCTGGATTTTATCAGCCTGAGAATGGAAGAAAACAAGGAGGCATGAAGGCATCCTATAGTCTAGTGAAATGAAGCATCCATGCATGGATAATAGGCGGACTTAATTTAAATATGCTAAATCTAGAGAAATATGATACTGCTTCACAGATGCACAAGATCCAAAGAAAAAGGTTTTTAAACATTTTCAAGCATATATTTTTAACTGATTTTGACTTTGTATTTGTGAAAAAAACGTTTCTATAAAAATAGTTATGAGATTTATGTTTTTCTTGTTTTCCTCAAAAATAGCACTTTAAAATGACGAATGTTTGTTTATTAGTTGCACAGTTTAAGAAATCGGTCACTGTGGCTTTTTTTTTTCAAATCAGTTATTTGTGCTGATAAATGAATAAACATATTACTGAAACAGACAGAGACCACTGCCATTAGCACCAGTGTCATGTTTTAAAACTGTTTCCTTACCTTCCCATTTGCTTTAAGGCCGAGCTCCTTCGCGAGCCTTCGCAGATCAGCTTATTTCATAGAGTCCAAGTCCATGTTGATGTAGTAAATACTAAATCCGCTTTAGCAGCGCGAGCGTACAAGTAGGGGTCTCTGCGGACGAGTGGGCGTGTCACAAGGAAAGGCGATTCTAAAGCGACACACCTGATTTGACGGACTATGTTAAAGGGACACACCTGACTGGACAAGCAAAAAAGGGGTGATACCGTACGGCACCACTTTTTCTGGAGACCCCTACTTGGGTCACATTTCTCCTGGTTAACCTTAGTGTTTGGGTCAGGGTCAGGCTGTAAAGAGATCAAGCAGGATCTAAGGATACCGTCATGTAGGCCTCGTAGCCCACAGTGTTTATGGTTTAGACACGCCCACTCTTGTGACACGCCCACTTTGATTCCGTAGATAACCCCTTCTCCGAGCGTAAGATATTTCTGTCTAATTTATTCATCTTCTTCTTCTTTTATAATGGCGGTTGGCAAACAACTATTAGGTGCATTACTGCCACCCACTGAAATGGAGTGTGGACCACAGTCGATATAAACAGTCGGTAAAAAAATAAAATAAAATAAAACTATATTCTCTCCAATAATTTGGTCTTTTTTAGATATCTAAATATAAATGAATATGATTTAGCACTTGAGTCTTTGTCTAAAAGATCTTGTATGTCCAGTTTCAATTTATTGTCCTGTAAGCTACATATTATAACCCCTTGCAAAAAGTATGGAATCACCAGTCTTGGATGAGCACTCATTCAGACATTTCATTCTGTAAAACAACCTCAGATCAAAAACATGATACAATAATAAGGTCATTCCAAAGTGCAACTTATTGGCTTTCAGTATCACTCAAAGAAATGAAGAGAAAAACATTGTGGAAGTCAGTGAATGTTACTTTTATTGACCAAGCATAGGGAAAAAAATACGGAATCATTCAATTCTGAGGAAAAAAGTATGGAATCACTCAAATTAAAGGTAGAAAATAAAGACACAACCAGTCAATTTCCTTTCCCTAAATTGACACCTGCCTCAGATTAGATCTGCTCGTTAGTCTGCAGTTAAAAACACCTGCAGTCATGACACTTTGGAGGGCTGCTGGATGACGTGGAGTGGCAAGAACCATGGCTCCAGCAAGAGAAATGTCTCTTGAAACAAAAGAATATTGTGAAACTTCTTGAAGAAGGTAACTCTTCACGCATGGTTGCTAAAGATGTGGGGTGTTCCCAGTCAGCTGTATCCAAGATATGGACCAAATACAAACAGCATGGAATGGTTGTTAAAGCCAAGTGTACTGGTAGACCAAGAAAGACATCAAAGCATCAAGACAAACAACTTAAGGCCATTTGTCTTGAAAACCGAAGAAGTACAACTAAACAGATGTTCTTCATGGCAGCTTATCTATCTAAGGGATCACTAGAAAAACTCGGGTTTTACTTTGATCCTCTTTTAAAAAATTGTCTCTTCAAAACGCATCAACAAAAATTAAAAACTCGAAGACGAGGCTGTAGCTAACTACCCGACATCAGCGCGGTTTGGGAAACATTTCAAAGCCTGTTTCAGCTCACCCGTCATAAATCAGCTTCACACATTTCTCATGCTTAGGAACGCAGCTTTTTCTGCATGTGCGTAATTATGCAAATAGATTAATCAGAGCTGACGTTCTGCTCACTTGTGATCGAATCATTCAAACATACCAAAGACGAGACGATAGTCAGCAGACGTGAGGTGACAAAGATTATTTTAAGTATCTGATGAGACGCTCAGAATTCATATGGAAGCCAACCTGTGGCTGCAAAGCCAGATTTCATCATCTGGATGCTGAGAGAACATTGTGTGGTGGTGATCTCACCCTCAGACAGATTACATGATTCATGCCTGCATGTCTGTGCAGTGCGCTTTGTTCTCCCACATGATTCAGTTCCTTTGAAAGAATTAGTGATATCACAGCTTTACATACCTGCTAAACACTGAGCAACATAAAAAACACATAAAAATAGAGGAGTTAAAATTGGCTGAACACCTTTTTTTATTTTAACACAAATAGGCTTACTATGACGATTGCAGCCATGAAGAATGTAATGTTTTATAAAGAGGTTTGGCACAACATAGAGTTATTTCAAGGAGGTCATGTCCACTGCCACCTTAAATTTTATCGTTTCAAATGAAAATTTCAAGTCTTAACTGAATATCTTTAAAACTGTCTGAGTTGGAGCCATTTTTGTGTTTGCAATGGTTGATTAGCGGTGGCGGCCATCTTGAATCGTGTTGATTCCAAAAGTTAAACAGTTGTAGATGTGCATCCAATGATTAGTTTCTGAGAGTTTTGTTTAAATCCTTCCATTGCTTTGTGGAATATTTTGCTAACAGACAGGAAAGCACACACAGAGAAGTACTTACATTATTGTCTGCATTTCGTGGTGACAAGTGACAAATATGTACAGTCTGACATGATGGAGACCAAGTCCAGGCCAAGTTGTTCGTAAATAAGCTTAAATGGTTTATTAAACACACTACATATCGAGATCAAAAACTGGGACAGAAATAGAAAGAGCCTCAGGCACACAGCAGGGCTTTTTAAATTGAACTTCCTGTCAAATTTGCCAAAATATGAACCTGATGTTTTCTAACTTGTCTTCTTTTGATGGAATATAAATTGACAAGTCATGTGACTTCATAATCGTTTCCTACAAGGACGAACGATAGGCGTATCTGATTTCTTGGAAAGATTCCTGGAAGACGTGCAGTAAGCTGAAACCAGCGGAGTGGCTGGCAGTCGTAGCTGCGTCCAAAACTTTCATTCAGTTACTTCTCAAACATCTTTTGGACATTTAGGATGGTTTCATTTTTTTAATACATTTTCTTTACCCACTAACTCCAACATCCTGGACAGGTTGCAGGTCCATCACAGGGACACACAGACTACTGTGTCAAACAACTACACACTCTCCCGCTCACACCTAGAGGGATCCTGTAATTTAGAGTTACCAATGAACCTAACATGTACACACGAGTAACAAGTAGGGTAACGAGTACACAGAGGAAACCCATGTGTGACAAATACGGAAATACTTCATAAGCCAGAGTAAAGATTCTGCTGGAACTCTAAGAAGACAACTACAACTGATTACCTTTTAGAGTCAACCCATTCAAGATGGCCACCACATCGAAGCAACCTCAGCAAACACAACAATGGCTCTAACTCAGCCGATTTTACAGACACTGAGCTAAAGTTTTGTGCGAAAGTAACCTTAAAACTTTGGCACTAAAGATGCACGATATATCGGCATTAATATCAGTATCGGTGCATCCCTGTTTGTTAGTAAAATTTCTCTTGAATCACTGAACAGATTTGAGTCAAACTCTCAGAAACCATTGATTGGCTGTATGTCTACGCCCTAACGGCTGAAGCCAAACTAAGTTAAGTCAATTTTAGAGACGTGAGCTGTAATTAGATATGGTAGTAGCTGCACGATATATCTGCATTAATATTGGTATCGGCTGATATTGGTCATTTTTTAGAATGTCGTATTGGCATATGTAAAATTGTGGCTTCTGTTAACATTTTTAACGCCATAATACACTAGTGTTACTTTTAACACTATATTTTAACACTAACACTATTTTTATGTTAATGTGACACTCAATATTGTTGAATATTAAACACCGGCTGGTGTTAAATTAACAAAAAAAAAAGGTGTTAAAATTTAGCACTTTCACAAATGTTATTTCAACACCAGCAAGTGTGGACACATACAGACACTTTGTTGGTGTTGAAATTAGCACTGTGGGTGTTAAATTAACACTGTTGGTGTTAAATTAAAGTGTATTTGTGCGTATAGGTATAATATAATTTGTGTGTTTGTGCAATATCGGTAAATATTGGTTTTCGGCCATAACAGCAATAGTTATATCAGATATCGATATTGGCTGAAATTTTCATATCGGTGCATCTGAATGACCTGCAGTCCTTCAAGAAATTCATATTGTGTTTATTTTAGTAACTTTAACTGCAGAATAGTTATATAAATTTGTCTCTGCTCTAACTCCCTACATCCTTTTAATTGAATATAATCATGGATCGTGTCACTTTGCACCACATAGAAGAGACCAGGTTGTTGCCTCATGAGGGTTTCTATAATCCTGTGTTAATCACAGCTGCACAAAGCTGCTCTGCAGTCAGCCAGCAACCTCTGCAGAATACATTTTATACTAAAAATATTCAGCATCAAAGAACAAGAAGAACAAGGAGGAGGAGGAGGAGGTGAAGCATGCACAAAACGAGGTCTGATGTTCCAAATTTAGTGCAAGAAGCATCTTTATCCCAGAAATAACTACTTCTTGAGTACATGTAATAATTGTAAAAGATAAAAGAGCCAATACGTAGTCTGATTCTTCAGTTTGATTAAACCAGAATTAATGAGCCTCAGCAGCGACGGGCCAGACGCTCTGCCCAGAGTAACAGTCGTCAAGGTGAGACTGACTTTCTTTGACTCAAGGGGATTAGCTCGTCTTTACCCGGGACACTCCCTCCTTCTATAAACAATACCCAGGCAGCACACTGCTGCGGTGCACACCCTGTTATCAGATCACTGCCATTAGCTAAATGCATTACCGCTGCTGCGAGCAGCCACACACACGAGAGACGCTCACTGACCTGCTGAGTCGAACCGTATGGAAAAACAAGCTGCTTCTTTTTGAGAAATGTACAGAAATATCAGCTAAATGTGTCATTTTCACTTAATCAAAACTGCAAAATATGGGCAAATATTGTATTGCAACTACAATGAATTCTGGGTATTTTTCAACCAGCGAACAATAAATTACAATTGACACTAAAAACCAAAGGTCCAGATGTTTATATTGTTTACAGATCAATAACAAATCAACACGTCAAAGTGGCAGATGTTTAAATCACAAGCACTGAGCACATCGGCTTTAATGTGTCACGTCGCTGCGGGCTGAAGAGGAGAGGAGCCGTGTGGCACAAATCTGCAGAATCTGGATCCATTTTTTTAAACAATAATCCCCTCCACGTGGGAGCAGCGGGAGATAATCCTGGAACAGCCGCATAGCTGTCATCATGTCAGAAACGTGCAGGGCAACCTGCCATGATCTGAGAGACGGAGATGTCACAGAACGAAATCTAAACAGGACCCCCGTGCCCCCTGCAGAAACAACACACCGACTGGTGGGTTCAGGACCGCTCCTGAACCCACGGGTCGGGACTCTGCTCCGGAGCTACACAGTGGGCCATCGGGTCGGAGGCACGTGCCTGTAACCGAAAGGTCACCGGTCGGATCCCACGACAGAAACAGTTAAATTCAGTCACGATTCCTTAAAGAGACTCATACGGCCGGACACATTTATAACCATTTTCCTCCAACCTATATCGCAAAAAAATCTTAAAGTACTCATACAATCAATTGTTTTTATAAATATGAATGACTTTTTGAAAAGATAGCATTCATAACATGTTGCAAAATATTTTTCACGCCACCGACATGAACAGTTGTTCAGATATTTGCGTGTGAAGTAACAGGAAGTGATGTCAAAGGGGAATGTCTGCGTGTAAACAAGGCATTACTACGACCACTGACAACAGAGACGAGAGACAAATCTGATGGTTTGGATTATTTTGAGTCACTATCGGAGAGATGGATTGTTTCAATAAGGAGAGTTTATTTTTTTTAAAATAATTCCCCTTTAATGTCATTTCCTGTTTCACTTGAGTCAAGTTCAAAAGAAAATCTCACTTTTTTTTTACTTTTTGTATTTGAAGGTCACAGTCATTTATGTCTAAAGACACACGGAGGATGACTCTCGGCTACAACCGTGCCAAATTTTAGCTCTACATCCGTAAAACTGGCGGAGTTCGAACCATTTTTTTTGTGTGTGTTTGTGTGTGTGTGTGTGTGTGTGTGTAGGCTAAGGCTGTGGCTCCTCCTGGTCTTCAGGACAGCAGCGGAGGTTTTGCAGTCACATGCAAACCATTCAGTTATGTAAGAGCATTTTAGGATTTCCAAAACCATTGTCAGGACAGTAATCACTCTTTACATCCAGGCAGCAGCTGATTGAGTGAAAGCCTGCCACATATTTTTTTACTGCACACGGTTTGTTTCGATATGAAGCAGTAAGTGCTGAGTGACAAAAACAGGCTGATGTGTCCGCAAAAATTGTAAACACCTGTACATCTAAAAAATAAAAACATTATCATATCACACAATGCATTTTGTGCTTTGTTTCCATTTGGAGCCAATAATGTAGCTTGAACCACATTTTGGCTGTTTCTGCTTTCACCGTCACCACTGATGTCAACTTGTTATATCATTTGTAAACCGTTACTCTGAGTGGCACTGAACGGATCCAGAGTAGCACCAGTGGTAAAAGCACCACAATATGAATGAATGAATGAATGAATGAATGAATGAATGAATGAATGAATGAATGAATGAATGAATGAATGAATGAATGAATGAACAACATCATCACAGAAAAACAGCCACTGGATTTGCATTTTAAAGTGGCCCTTATTTAAAATGAACACTGCAGATAAATGCCATTAGCAAACACTAAAAATGGAATTGACTCAGTCGGGTTTAACATATATTGAGATAAGTGCTCACACACACACACACACACACACACACACACACACACACACACACACNTCTACTAAGGACCCGGCCCGCCGAGACCGGGGAGTCTGGGTCCTCCGGAGGACCCGTCCTGCCGTTTTGGACACAGCCGATATCTACAGAGCCGGCTCTTGGCATAGGCGAACTAGGCGGTCGCCTAGAGCACCATCTGCTGGAGGGGGCACCGAACTGCAGAAGAAAAAAGTAATTATTTGTAATCCCTGGTTGTAACTCTGCTCAAGGCCCCTTTCAGTTAGCTTTGTCTTAAAAATCAATAATGAAGGATTACAAGAAAAATAAACTACCCATAAAACATTTGGGAAAGCAAATAAATCTAAGTTTACCGTTGTACCTTACTCTGTCAAACTTGGTTTTAGGGGTTCAAATTGGGGTGGGTGGGAGGGACATAGTTCGGGGGCGGGGGCTTCAACTCGCTTAGGGCACCAAAATGGCTAGAGCCAGCACTGACTACCTCTGTCATCAAATACCATTTATGAGGTTTGACCCAAATGGCTACAGCTCCGTCCTTTTTCATCGTAAGATAATCTGAGTTAAAACTCTGGCATGAAAGACTTCAAGGAGTGGAATCGTGCTTCCATTCCAGGAGTGCACCTGAGTAGGCAGGAAGTGGCAAGATCAAATGTAATCACTGAACAAAACAGGCATAGCAGATAATAATTTAGTCGTCCTGATTGCTCAGCGACATCAGAATCGATCCGTTATGCTAACATATGCTAACATCCATATTATCTCCTGTAAACACAGCGAGAAGACTTCACGTCTTCTGTGGGTTGTTTCAGGGTCACACTGGAGTCTGATGGGCGTTGCATTCAAAATATGGTGTGAACGACCACACACACACACACACACACACACACACACACACACACACACACACACACACACAGGTCTTCGTCGGTGGGCAATGTTGTTGTTAGTTATCTTAGAGACGGTTCAGGCTTTGTTGAGCCAGCTACCACAAATTAAGTCCAGCTGGGTTGAATTGGCTTCATAATACACCCCTCTGGTCTCACAGCGGGAGGCATTACTCTGTAACAAGTAAACACCATAAATGGAATTGTGTCTTATTTATATTCAGCTCTGGATGGAATAAGGCTGTCCATGTATACGTAACAGGTAAGATAGTTGAGGATGCTTTGGGTTGGTAAACGTCGATGTCAGGGTAACTGACTCGGGCTGTTTGCTCAGTATTTTTGAGGTGTGGCGTACTATCATCCTTCTGAATGGGCCACTGAATATCTGTACACAAGTAAATACTAGTTTACAAATCAGCCACAGCCAGGCTGTGTGTCGTGCTGCTTCCATGGCTACATAAACACACAGATGACCTCATCATCAAAACACTGTTTTCATTAGAGAGGCTGTAACTCATTCATATTGTTGAAGCATATTAAAAAACCTGTTGTACATGTTCAGGGAAAAAAAGAATGTGAGCTCTGATTGGCTGCCATTTAAATGGTTTCTGTGTGAATTTACACAACATAACATCACTAAATAAGTTTAATGATTTAATTTCCTGAAGGGAGTTTTTTATTATTTTTACTACTTGGGGCCTCAAGTTCAAGAAATGTTTTCTCAAAAACACACCTTGATTTATGACAAGAGAAAAGATTTTAAAATCTCAGAGACTCTGTGTCGTAAGGAAACAGACTGTCAGATAAAATATCAGACAACAATCTTTTACCAGAAAAAAAATGTCAGAGTTGGGAAAAATAATTCAGTTTGTGCTTCGGAGTTTCAGAAGAAGTGAGCTCTGCATAGCAACCTGCAGCAGTCACAGGTTGGACAGAGAGAGGGAATCTCAGGTATGTGTTAACAATCTGTGTGAAAATACAGGTTTTATGACCCAACGTGAAACAGCCAAACAGATTTCATTACAAATAACGTATGTTTGTCAAATTACAAAAACTTCACATTAAAAGAATTTCCAAACTGTCTCTCCAGCATGATTTAAAGGCAAAAAAGTTTTTTTTGTTGTTGTTTTTGGAGAGCGTGTGTGTGTGTGCTTGTTTTTACTACAGAGTGAGGACCATTTGCACCATAGTTACTATCAAAGTGAGGTCTTTGATATAAATTAAGGACCGCTTCAATGTCCTCACTTTGTTTGCAGCTCTGTGCTTTACTAGTTAGTATGTCGTGAATTAAGTTCTGGTTCAGGTTAGGGTTAGCTATAAATCAGTAATGGTTAATTTTAGGGAAAATATCTGAGGTAGGCATAAATACAGTTACAAAAATGAATGGAAGTCAATACAAACGTCCTCAGTTTAATGCAAATACAAGGATGTGTGTGCGGGGGGTTCTCACAAATCAAAAATGTTCCAAACTCATTATCCTTATTTGGGCAACAGTCTGCCCACTAAATAAATTGGTGTCGTGTCAGTTTGGATGGATCCAGTGTTGACACAGCACCTTCGAAACACACAAAGTCATAACTCGTGCTGTCCCACTGAACGCCGCCTTGTGCCGCTCACAGAAACCTGCAGAGTGTGTAGCAGCAGCAGCAGCAGCAGGGAAAGAGTTTAGCTTTGTTAAAAGGCCGACCTGAACGTTTGCATGAAACCGCAGTGAAAGCTGGAGGTCAGAAACCGACCTCGCCCTTTATCTCCTGCAGCTCAGGGAGGAGAGCGGAGATGGAGCCCGTGATTAACGGGAGTCAGGAATGAGGAAGTTTTAAGAGAAACTTATCGAAAAACGTGTCGACGAGAAGTGTCAGCGGGGCGTTCTGTAGGAATGATCAGCCGCTGTTATCTACAGCACGAGGAATTAGCTTCCCCTGTTGTTGATATGTAGGATTAATAATTTAAAGACACAGGTGGTTTTAAATATTTAAGTCACCTGTGGTGAAGGGTTGGGGGTTAGATTTCCAGCTAGACGTGTCCCTGTGCGGCACACAGAACCCACCCACTTCCCACTAATACGCTTGACAAGGTTATAAAAGTACTTTATACCTAATCCATCCATTTTCTTTACCTTCTTTCTGGGTCATGGGGGTCACCGGTACTCATGCTCAGAAGTCACTATGCGAGAGGCGAAGGACACCCTGTGGATCGCAAGTCCATCACAGAGAAGCGTAGAGATAAACAACCATTCAGACTGTCACTAACCCTAACCATAGGGACAATATAGAATACAGTACCACTGAATGTGCAAACTCCACTCAGACAGGCCTGAGACCACTGTAATCACTGTACCACCGTGCCACATGTGACAGGTGAAGCCACAGCACTGTTACCTGATCAATAATTTAGAATCACCAACACAGACCCCGCGTGCGACCAGGTTCCCACGAGTCCGTTCATGTTCTACAAATAGCGCTGATCAGCAGCGCAGCTGTAATGTCCCTCAACTTTGAAAAAAGTAACCAGAGTAGTTTGTAAACTCAAATCCAGACAGAATCAGCTGCTGTACAGGTCCTGCTGCTCTCACACACCGTATTTCAGACAGTCCAGTTCAGGAGCATTAACCCTTAAGGGCCCAGATAATAATCAATCTTTAAAATGTGATAAATAAATTATTTTCAGTGACTGACAGGAAGTTTTTTTGATAGTTGCATAATTGCATTTTATAAATGTTATCCTTTATATCTACAAGAGAGTTCTAATTCTTAGAAAGGACATGATTTGAGGTTTTTACTGATAATATTTTATT
>NW_013952446.1:1393950-1425212 GCF_001266775.1 Austrofundulus limnaeus
GGATTTCTCAAACATGCATGAATGAGTCTAAGCAAGGCTTTGGGCATGTTTTTTTATGAGAGCATAACATTATAACATGATATAAAACTCAAAAAAGTTGATTTTACATGATATTGCCTCTAATGTAGTGCACAACAAATTATTCAAACAAAAAAAATAGAATGTTTATAATAGTGCAATTTCTTTAATAAACATGCTTGTACTTAAAGAAATGACACACTGTTTCTATTATGTCCTGGTGTTAAAACAGCACAAACAATTTGCTTTCCCTAAAGGAGGGGCCGGAGTCGCCGGGCTGAAAATGTATCCATTCAAAGTCTAGACCTAAATCCAAGTAAGAATCTGTGGCAAGAACTGAAAAAGTTGCTGAAGTTTGACTGAGCTTGAGATATTTTGCAAAAACAGAACGGGCAAAAGCTTCTACAAATTAAAAGCTTGCAGAAATACACCCCAAAATGCTTGCAGCTGTAAAAGTCCCAGTAAAATACTTTGACGTTTGTGGTTGTAATGGGACAAAATGTGCCAAAGTTCAAAGGGTCGGAGTGACATCTCAGGGCAACATATTCTCATCACAGGACAACACTTTGAATCAGAGGTCAGGGTTTGCAGACTGCTCCTCTTGGATGCGAGCGGTCGGGAACAGATGGCCGACAAAGAGAGCGACACAAGTTCTAAGCCCAATAGTTTACAGGTTATGACAGGACCAGCAGGTTCCCAGGGTGAATGGATAAGTCACTAAGGTTGAGCCTTTTTTAACCTCATTCCCCTCAGTCCCTCATGTGGAATCAAGGCTGCGGCGAGGGGGACAGGTCATGATGCTGTCATGTGACGACCCACAGATCTGAGCCCAAGCGGCTTTCGCCGGATATGATATCAGTTCAGATCTAGGCACTAAGAGGCAGGAGTCAGGTCACAACAGTCACCAAAGCCGATTAGAGTGCCCACGCCACCCACAGCATCTCCTGTGGGATTATTTTTGACTTATTTGGGGCCAATTAGCTGTTAATAATTCCTAAAGTGAGGAGACTTCTAACAGCATTTTGCCGCCCTGGGATGACTAATGAGGGCAGTGAAGTGACCCCTTCAAAGGGAAAGATTGATCAAAGCTTTGCTCTTTTGAAAAAGATGAGGCAAAACAATAAACTTGAACTTGTAATGTATAAAAAAAAGACTTGTCTAGTTTAGTTACCTGAGCCACAGATGTTTGAGGGTTCAACATGAGGTTCTGAAAGGTTCTCTGGAAGACCCATCGGAGCTGGTGGAAGAAGGAGGTGTTGTAGGTGATGGTGCGGGACTTCACTTGGGATATAAAGTCCTTATTCTGCACAATGCGTTTTAACTCGGCTTGTGTGCCTATAAAATAGCTGCTGTTTCTGTACTCTCCCACAAGGTGCTCCTCAATGCTCTGTCTGGTGGTGCCCGGCTCCTCAAAGTCCAAATCTGTCCGTAAAGACCGGAATTAAAAAGAGGTTTTGTTGTTCAAATGCCATGCGACTTGAAAGGAAACAAAATTCCTCTTTCCAGAAGTGTCTCTTAAAAGAAAGAACATTTTACCACATATATATGACAGAAAATTCATTTATTAAGATTTTTTTTTAGTTTGCTTTGCATGGGAACAAGCATTTAAATAAATCACACTGCTTTCAAAAAAACAGATCTTTTAGAGTTTTCGTAATCATACAGCATCATCAGGATACTACCTGCAGCAGTGTGGACTGGTTCAGTGAAGTCTCCATTTAGAACATCAAGAAAGAAGTCAGCTGGGTTGTTGTGAGGCTCACATGGATAGCCTGGAACAGAAATTGCATTTGCCCTCTTTGTTGAGAAAAATTCTAATGGCATACATTCTGGTAGCTTTAAAAAATACTGATTTACAAATGAAAGTAAAATCTAATAGCCTGAAGGGCATTATAAAAATTTAGCATTAATCACCAATGTTGGCAAAGTAGTCCAAAGCATTTGGCGCTGGTCCATGATACACCATTTTGCCATTAACCAGCAGGGTCAGAGTGTCGAACAGTCTGTAGATGGAGTAGCGAGGTTGGTGGATGGACAGGATTATGGTCCTTCCCTGACCAGCCATCCTGAAAACAGACAGTGAAACCAAATAAAGCCATCCAAGGCGCTAACGGGATTCAACAAAGTTTCATCTGTTCATCACCTTTTCAGCAGGAGCAGAACAGAGTTAGCGGTGCTAGCATCCAGGCCTGTGGTTGGCTCGTCCAGAAACAAGACTGCAGGATCAATAATCAGCTCCATACCGATGTTTGTTCTTTTCCTTTCTCCTCCTGAGATCCCCCGGGTCATATGTGTGCCCACCTGGAGGGGGAAAAGCCCACAAAGGATATATAACTCATTTACCTTATTGTGTCACCTGCAAACTCAGGTACTATGGTAGGTGAAGGGTTATGGACGAAGGTGAGGAACCTGTGTACCTTTGAGTCAGCCACTTCAGTGAGACCCAGCTCTTCGATGAGGTGATTAACTCGAGCCTCTTTCTCACTCTGAGGCACAGAACTTGGGAGCCGAAGCGCAGCAGAAAAACTGAGATTCTGCCTCACGGTCAACGTGCCCGTAACCACGTCGTCCTAAAGGAGACAGGAATGACAGCATGGTTTTATGTGATGCAAAACCTGCCATTTTTGTATGAGTCAGCAATTTTCCTGTTTGAAATAACAATAATACACATGCAGTTCACCAAGTGTGCTACACGTGCACACGGAAGCATAAACAGAGCAAAAGCCTTGAGTTTTCGCTCCACCTGGACCACGTAGCCAGAGAGGCATTTGAAGTTTGGAGGCTGAGGGGCTCCATCAATAAGAACTTCCCCTGAGAGACCCATAGGTTCTTTCCTCGCAGCCAAAATATCCAAGAACCTTTGGAAGCACAAAATTAAACACATCTCATTTTCAAAATAAAATAAAATAAAATAAAATAAAATAAAATAAAATCTTTGATGCAGTGCTGCGTGAAAAATTGAAGCTCACAAATATTCTTACAAGATTTTCACCAATGTATAGAGATAAACTCAAGAATGCAGGTCAACATAAGGAGCTCCTATAAGTTACCATGTTTTAGTTTATGTGTATTAAGATATAATACATAAAAAAATAAAATTTTAAAACAAATTGTACTACATATATATGCATTAAAACATGTACACATTTTTGATCTTTTCTTTTCTTTTTTTGTGAAGATCAGATTAAGGTACTTACGAAGATTTTCCACTACCAGTCGGTCCGAGAACAGCGTTCAAACCAGGTTGCATAATCCCACTGCAAAACACAACCATAAGGGTTTGTGTCCAATTATGGAGAAATGGACTCAAAGCCAAATACATTTTGCAACTATTTCCAGATAAATATATTGTGTTTATATTTTACATATTATATAAAGAAGAAATTTTAATGTGATTTTTCCTGCACTTTTACCAAAATGAACACTTTCCTATTCTTAGTAAATACAAATACAGTATGTAATTTAATACAAAACTGCAAACTTAACACACACATATTGGTAAAAGAAAAAAATGTTCAAGTTCTAATTAAATCCTTGATTTTCAAAAACAAACAAAAAAATGCTCAACAATAACAAGAAAACAGAAACAATAGTTACACAAAAGCAGCACAAAGGGCCAGTGATAGAATTTAAAGTAAAAAGTCTCCTGCTGGATTACGTGACTTGGTTTATTTCACTCCCCTTTAGTGCTTTAGAGAGATTATATGCAAGAACCCATGCTTAATATAATATAATTAACAGAGAGGCAGGAAAAGGTCAAAACACTTGTGAATTCATTCATTCTTCCATGGGAAATGTCAGGAGTGTTTAATCCCATCTGAGAGGAACCACAGGACGAGTTCATTCACTGTTGTTCCAGACAGAGGAAACAACAAGCTGCAGCAAACCCTCACTGAAAAACACAGAACTTAAAAAATATATTCAAATACATGCTTAGATTTAGCCCCATATAATTAATTTTGAAAAGTGATTTTAATTTTACTTAAAAACATTTTCTCCACAATGCGTTCTTTTCAATTCTCTTTGAAATCTTTTTTTGAATTGGGTTGATTCCAAAGTTTAATTGAAATTTATCCTTTGATATTTTGCCAACAGAGAGACACACACAGGTAGTTACAGTGTCGCCTGCCTTTCAGGGTGGCAGAAAAAATGTATGTATTTATTTTAGAACTTACTTCAGGTCCAGCAGTATTTCTCTGGAGCTGATTTTCCTGCTGCAGAGTAAACCGCTCTGCAGACGGACTTTGTAATGGATGTTGTGGAAGCTCACAGTGGAACCACAAGTCTGCCTGCTCCAGTCCAAGGTGGTCCGGGTTCTGGACCCGGCCGTCCCGTTGGAGCCGATGTCTTCTATCATGGCGATGTTGATGTGACCGGCCCCCTCCATCAAACCACACGGCTATAGAACCCTGGAAGGGTGTGAGGTAAACAAGTGCTGATTTATTATTGATGCAAAATGAAGGATCCAGAGTTTCTCTGTAAAACAGGAAATAAACGTTTAGCTCAAGTTAGAAGCTGATTTTTAGGAATAATTTTAGATTATTAATCATTTATTTTATTGATCATTTATTTTAGATTCATTTTTTTATTTTAATATTAGTTTAGTATTTTTTATTATTAGTCATATACGTCAATTCAATGCAATAAAGTGTTTTTCATTTTTATTCTTTTTCAGTCTAAAACACAATGGCCAAAAATGCCACTTGAGCAAAGATCAAATTCCTCATATTATTTATCAGTTAAATATTCTTATGTGATTTTTTTTTATAAAGGTTGGTGTTTAAAAAAGATTTAATTCTTAATAATTTTTTAAAAAATCTTTGAAAAGCTGTATTGGTATTAGGATGTCCAGAGTAAAACGGGTTGAGCTGTTAGTTTTTGGAGGTAATTAAAACAATAATGAAACCAGAAGTAAAAAAATACAATTAAAATAAAATTAAAATAAAATAATATTTTTATACATGAAGTGCAACATGCAAAACACTTTGGTATAATTCCTGTAACAGTTTTAACATCATCACACATTAGTGATTATTTAATATTATGAGATTTTAAAGAAATCCTATTATTTCTAAAATATAAACTTTAATTTAAAGGCTTAGGTTTGTTTAAATATTTCATTTTTAATCTCACATTAAAAATGAAGTCGAGATAACACAACTAGCCATCAAGAAAATAAAACTATTAAAATAAGCATAAATCCATTCATTTCCTGAAACAGTGTCTGATAAATACTAAAAATTGGACCAAGAACACTCTTTAACTTCAGCTGGCAAATGCAAAAATAAGTAACATGTTCCTACAAAAATTAGTTTTAAAATTTGTCTGATAACAGAATAAAAAACTAAATGAAAGCATAAAAAATGAAACACTAGCCTCTAAACACATTGTTGCAGGAGGGGTTTAGGTTTATAATTTACAAATGTAACTGGGAAGAAAAATGTTTTTTTATATAATTATGAGGAAACTGAATCCTAAGCTTATTTAAATAAATATTTTCACATGCAACCGTTTTCACTCATAAAAAAATCTACAATTTATAGTGTCAAGGAGATGTGACCTTTCGTTTATGTCTCGTTTCAAAAACAGAACTTATAATTAAAAGTTGGTATATTTAAGGCGTAAAAACCAAATAAAATGCCTTAAATTCTTGGTGATATACAGTATGATTGAGGAAATGTCTTATTTATTCCCGATTAAAATACGCTTTAAGAATGAGATCATGTACTGTATGATATTATGCACAAAAACACAAATAATCAATTACTGTAATTACATAAATGAATTACTACCAAATGACTGCACAGACAATTTTATTTTTTATTGCTGCTGTTTTTTTTTTCCTGTTTAGGTTTAGTTTGATGCACTTTATTAAAGTCATCACGGTAATAATAAAAACAGAAAATATCTTAAAGACACACAGAAGAGACATACTTGTCGTTTTCAGCTTATTATGTGGCTTTTCTTTAATCTAACAGTGACATTCAGATTGAAACAAAAAACATTTTACTCTAACACGTCCAGCAGCATCATTAGTTTGAAATTTGGGAGTTTTTTTTCTTCCAACACTCAGCAAATTAAACAAACAAACCCTGATGTTGCAAAGTAAAGAGAGACTCACCGCTCAACAAAATGACAAAAAGGCAGCTGGAACAGATCTGATGATCGGTGCTGAATCCCACTGGTTGTTGAGGGACAGATAGTTTTAACTGTGACCCCCCCAACAAACTGCACAGAGGAGTAACCCTTTACTGTCCTCTCATGGGGACGTGAACACAAGGCCGGCAGCAGAGTTACGCAGAATTACATTTGGTGATTTTACACTAAAACCTGCCCGATTCAGGATTTACATATGGTTTCTCCACACTAGGAGGGGTTACACTGAAAAAAACTCTGATAAAGAGCAGAGCTCCCTTTAAAGGAATAGTTCAGCCATTCTGTGGGAATATTCTGTTCATTCCTGCCACAATACAACCAAACACTCTTTTGATGACTGAAATAAACTAAAGGACATCAGTGAACACCAATCATAAAATTTACTGGCATTAAATAAAAGTTTAATAAATCTTTATTCAACTTGTTAGTAAGTTAAAGGGATCCATGATTAGTGTAACATTAGACTTTATTTGATAAACATGTATTTTAACTGTAAAATAAAGACTGTAAAAATTCTGTAGGCGGTTTAGTTTTTATAATTTTTAAACTAAAAGTTTAAAAATATATTACACGGACGGGGCCATTTTATTTACACGGAAAGCATTCTGGGTAAATGATGACGTGGATAGGTCATTGGTGCGAGGCTGCTAGCGAGCTAACTCCACCCTGAAGGTTAATCTTGGACAATATCTGACCATCAACTCTTTTTGGTGAAAAATAATTTATTTTTCATTTATTTAATTTGTTAAATAAATGAAAAAAAAATACCATTCTTGTGGTAGCCACGTTGACCCTGATAGATTTTTGTTTTGTTTTTCCTCCCCTGTATGGAGAGAAGAGAGGAGAGTTCTTTGAATAATGGAGACGAGTTCCCGTGCTCCAAAGTTATTTGACTCTGGTTCTCACTGGGAATGTTTTCAGCCCTCATAGCTCACACGTTACAGGGAGTACTAATTGAAGAAGGTTAAAAAAATGATCCTTTTTGTTCGAGCATCACTTTTATGTTTCTCTGTCAGGAGTTAAGTAAGGATTTTTTTGGTAGGTAAATATATGGTTAAGTAGATAGTTTTGTTTGACTATACTTTAAATTAAATAAAACTAGCAACACATTACGTTGTTTTATTTACTTTAAAGAAGTGAAGAGTAGGGAGACCATGTTTTTTTGATACCGAGACCAGACGAGTAGCTCTCGGCAAACTGCCAACTTCAAAAGTAGCTCTTGGTTCAAAAAAGGTTGGGCACCCCTGTGTTAAGTGGTACCTTCATAAAGAATGGAGCATAGAAAGAGGAAGAAGTTCCTCTAGTATTGCGTTTTTAATTTTTTTAGGCACATAAACAACTCTGGTTCAAAAAAAAAATCTCATGAAAGAACAATAATTTTTGCATGACTGCAAATAATGCAACATGGCTGTCAGTGTGCTAAATGTACGTACAAAAACCTAACCAAGGGAAATGTAGTAAACCACATGCACAAAAACAGTTTGACATGTTATTTTTTATTTTAAGTCATTTAAGTCCCAAAAAATAATTAATACAAATAAAATATTTATGTATACATATATATATATAATCACAGTACTAACAGCGTTGAGTCACATCTACAGCTGCAGAGAGAATATTTGCACAGCATTAAAACCAGGTACAAGTACTTGAACGCTGAGTGACAGATACCTTTAGGTTGTGGTAGTAAGCTCTGTTAGGGTAAAAGACAAAAGTCCTTATAATGATAGCAAATCACAGGCTCATCAGATGAGTCAGTCTTATTTACAGGTGAGATTTAGGATTGTTACACAACATGTTTGCAGCTGTCCAGGACAAAACAATGCTGATAAATATGAAGCGATGCATTTGCTTAATACTAAACACAAAGAATAATACAAACTGAACAAGAACTAGACAGTCCGTCTTTAACGTGTCAACTCACAATAAGTCGGCCAAGTTCCATCTTAATTACAGATGCCTGTACAAATTCAGATTGTTTTCTTAAGCAAATATTCACACTGTCATACATGGCTCTTGGCAGAGATTTAGAGTTGCATTGAGTGCTTTGTTCTTCCCAAGAAATACAACAAGGTAGAAATAATTCCAGAATAAATTTGACTTACAAGAAAAAATAATAATAATGCAGCTTTGTACAACACAAGCGCCTAAACTGCGTGTGTCAAACATTCAGATATGTGGGATCATGGATAGATATTAAACAAATATACATAACTGTCAGTATAACACAAATACATAAATACATCTATTTACAAAAACTTACACAATACATTTCTGTACCCTGAACATTTGTTTGTGCCTCAGCAAAAAGCATTTTAGATCAGGTATTGATACACAACCAAAAGCAGTGTTTAAATTGGAAGGAAAAAAAAGATGTTTCAGTCTTTGAAATGTGATTATAATAAAAACATTTAGAGATACTCCAAAGCACTGAAAACCTGACTAAATTCTCCCAGGATTGTAGAAATGGGCAGCCGTCTTTCAGTGGTGGTTTGGTAAATTATCTGAACACACACAAAAAAATAGTATGTAGTATTGTTTAGGTGGAAACTCAGGCAGATATGTTTATAAACACTGGATTTTTTGACACTTTGAAACTAATATAAAGTCTTAAAATCTGTCAGGGACTTTTTTATAAAACATTACCTAATAATTATGCTGTTCTCGTGGCTTAAAAATAATTTAGACATACCAGGATATCTGCAAAGCAACGTGAAGTAGTAAAGTAATCTCCTCTGTTAAGAGAGAACTCTGATTCTTAATCCCATATGAATAATATTCTGGGCCACAAACAGATGTTTAAGTAGAATTTTATTTAACAAATTAAGCCCCGTAAACTGCTATAGCTTTCTTTTTTTAAATAACTGAGCACATTTTAAATATGCATGTCTTGTGTGGTAGCTCTAAAACAAAGTGAGTCAATGGCAAATTGCAGGCTTTTGCTTAATTTCTTTTTAGTCTAATCCCTTATTGATCTGAGGTGGGTGAGCGGTTGTTTAAAGATCAATGTAGTTTTGCAAAATTCCCTCTCACACTCCTGTAAGTGCTTTTGATCATTTTAAGAACAAATGCTATGCCCCTGATAGATAATTTACTCATTTATGTGCTTAAAAATGATTTTGAATTCTCTCCAATGATTATCAAGCATTTCAATTTAAGTGCTGTTTTTTTTCCCTATATTTTAAGCAGGTAGTCACTGTGACAATATGGCCAAACGTAAAACCTTTAGACTTAAAATTGGTGGAGAAATACAAAAACTATTTAACATTTTTCTTTAAATGCAACTTGTCCAAGCTAGTTTTACTTTGGGAGTAAAACATTTCAAATATAGGTACAGTAATTAGCTAAACAAACCTGTCTTCTTTAAATACTTGTCAGCTTTTAGCACCTATGAGCTGCAAGTTGCTGACATGAAAAGCTTACATCAGGAAGATATTGTTGTCTCAGTTTAGTGCACATTATGATTTTACTGCCTCCTACTTCACAGAAGCTGCTCTAAGTAACATGTTATACCCAGTAGGTATCAATGTATGAGCAAACTGCCATCTTTATGTTAATTTAAGGGCACATACTGTATTGCACATGTTATGATTGAGTCCACAGACCTGATCTTTTTATTCCAGTGACCTGCTGACTAGGCCCAGCGGCCACTTGACACAAAACTTCTGCTGAAGGAGAAACTTGTGTCCGAACTCTTGTGTTTTCCCCAAGCACCAAATGGCACCACGATGATTGTGCTGTTGTCCTCAGTACCATAATGAAGAGCCTGAAAGGTAAGAAAACAAAAAAGGTCAAAAGTTTGCTAGAAACCAAATAAAATAGTGTTTTTGTTGTTTGATTGCGGGGGTAAACCCATTCCTTCACACCAAACGGAGTTTCTGTCAGCAAAATTATTTAAATTTTGGTGTGATTTTTATTTCTTTTACCTGGTCAGATATTCTCTGAGCTGCCTCTCTGGGGTCATGGCACTGGTTGATAACATTGCAGATCTCCTGACTATTCATAATAAAGTTAATTCCGTCAGTAGTCAGAGCCAGGAAGGAGTCATGGACATGGTGCAACTGAGACGAGGAAAAGCAACAATTAAACTTCTCAAACACTTTAAAAAGAAGAAGTTTAACAAATAAGTTCATTAAAAAATAAACTTTTTGTGCAAAAGCAACAATTTTTAACTTGGAGGTATTACACAAGGGAAACTGAATTTAATTTGGGTTCAGATTCTAAATAAAAAAAACTTCCTACCGTTATTTTTTTGGTCTCAGGCTCAGCAATGACTCCAGTCTTCTTCAGGTCAAAGTCGCCAATGCTGCGCGTCATCGCCAACCTCCCGTTGACATTGGGCTGTCCCAGACTGTTCCAGGTGATAAAGCCTCCACTTTTCTTTACCCTTAAGAATAACATGAATTGAGGAAAATGACAAAGTTGGATTTTTCAGACAAAAAACAAACAAACAAAAAAACAAAACAAAACAAACAAAAAAAAAAAAAACAATTTGAGCCGAGGCCAGTAACTACTGTAGAAAAAAAATTAATCAACCTATGGTTTCTTCTGACAGAAGCTGTTGAGGAAGTTGTCCATTACTACTGACTAGGGATGGGTACCGAATTCAATACTTTTTAAAGTACCGACTGAATTTTGTCGGTACTACCGAGAACCTATTCACGTAACAAACGGTGCCATGTTTTGGTACCTAAACGCATCAATGCGACCGTATTGTCTTAAGAGCGGTGACTTTTCCATGCTTGTCCTGAACGCAGCATCACGTAAGAGTTAATGACATCAGCAGCCGCTGGTTCAGTAAACAGCTTTGTCTGAACATAGCTTAGTGAGCCTCGCAGCTCCTAAACTCACCGAACAGACCGCCTCTGAATTATCTGGTGGATTAATTATCTTGTGAGCACGACGTTCGCTTGCTCCAAGTAAAGAAAGTATCACCACTTTCTTTATTTCATCCGCCATTAAACAGAGACCGGCAGAGAAAAACAACAAGAGGTGCTTCCTGACAGTCCGAACGCATCGGACCTGAAGGAACACAAGCAGCCAGCGGGAAGTGTTGGACGTGTTTTGGATGCTCAAAATGTAGCTTTAATACATTTTATTTATTTTAACTCAATCCTTTTTTGCTTATTTGATTTAAACTTATTTGCCTTCCATGGACCTCCATCACATTTTTCTAGCTGGGAAATGACATCAATAGAAACACGTGGAGCTSSATTTTAATTTGTGCAATAAGACAAAACAGTCTTGTTGTTTTCAACAGTTTTCACCTTAAAGAAATAAGTTACACAACTGATGTTACAATACAAAGAGTTGGATGTTGTCTTGATATTTGTTAATTTTATATATTGAGAAATATGTTAAAAAATAAAAGTTTATTATAAAAAAAACACACACAAAGTACCAAAAATTGGTACCGTTAAGTACCGGTACCGATTCCCAGGTAGCTGATATGGGTACCGAATCAATTCAATTGCCAAAGATACCCATCCCTACTGCTGACGTCACATAACTCACCTCTCCTTCTCATCCTTCCTCTCAGGAGTGTGGTCGACGGTGAGTTTAAGGGCCTTGCTCTTGCGGCACAGCATGGCACGGCTGTCCCCCACGCTGGCAACCACCAACTCGATGCCGTCCCTCAGCAGGGCCACAGTGGCGGTGGTTCCTGCATTTATCTCCGGTCCTACAAAGACATAGGAGAAACCATCAAACATGGAACAAGTCTTGACGAACCACACAGTCAGCAACCACAGTGTATCTCACAACCTCACATCCACAGAGTAAAACACAAACATATGGGTCGGAAGTCATTGCAGGCTTAGATTACACAATAAACAACAGAGGAGGCTGAAGATGTAGGTGGAACTGTTGATGTACAGAGCTGAGATTCAGAGCAGATCATACAGCAGTTTAATAGGTAAATAAAACAATATCTATGGTAGATATTATCAGCACTTAGAAGTGTCCAGCAGCTGCCTTGAGTGAAAGAAGATGAACTCAAACTCATCTAAAATGTCAGAAAAATCCTTTTTTTGGCCAAAACACATTTAGATTTACAAACAGAAAAATATAATACTCGTTCACAAGAATGTTAAAGTGAATTTATTTGTAACACTAACACTTTATGGCAAACAATAATGAGTCACTGAGGGTGGAAATTAAAGTTTCTTACAAACATTTAAGTCTGGCAAAAATGTTTTAATATTGAGCAGTAAATTGTAGTTACAAAAGGAATAGTTCAGATCATTTGAAGTGGTATTCTGTTAAAAGATTATGAATAAATATCTTACCTGCTGTAGATAGCTCCTGGAATGAACAAAGCCAAGGTCAAATGGATTGCTGCCATCTTAAAAACACCTCCAATCTCAACTAGTGTACCTTTTCTAGCAAACACTTTTTTGACAATTTTAAAACTATTACACCACCATGAATTTCAGATTATATGGTTTTTCCATTAGAAATACTTTATTATTTTTGAAGTGAATACAAACGTGCTGCAGCTAGCTGCTGCTGCTGTTTATTTTTGGAAATAATTATGTAATACTTTATTAATAATTAGGAAATGTGAAATTAGGTAGATAAGTAGTTTCTTTTAATTTCATAGTGAAATTTAAAAAGTCCAGCGGCATAATGACAATAAATAATAGCAGTAAATATACACAATAAACTCAATTTAAGTTATTAAATAACAATAAAAACATTAGGCTCATTAAATAAAGTAAAATACTCAACTGAATATTCAAACTTAAAATAAAAATCACATGAAAATCTTGAAAATTCATCATATCAAAACCATTTCAATGTTATTTTAACTATATTTAAATTTTGATTTTATTGGATTCTTATACAAAATTTTTTGAGAGCACTCAGGTGAAAATCTATCAAATGTTTCAAACTGGAGTCGTTTTAAGGCGGCATCAATTCATTTTGTTCTTGGCATTGCTCAGACTAGCCCTTAAGCTCATTAATCCAGTCAGAATGATACTTTTTAAATGTTTTGTATCAAGCCATCTATAACAAGTAAAATATTGGTCATAACCTTCCCACAGAACCCTTCTTTAAAAGATGTGAACTACCAGTTTAAGACATAACAAATCTGACTGATTGATTCAATAATTGTAGGCCTGCAGGACACAGTTTCCCTATAAAAAAGTAAGTAAAGACTAGCTACAGATGTGAATGTTTCTGTTATAAATCCTGTCCTAAACCTGCCGCATTTGATGAAGATCTGTCACAGACAAGATACTGAATGTCTCATTCACGTCTTCAAACTGAAGCACTGTCTCACAAGAAGCAAACACTTGGTAAGAGAAGAAAGAGAGAGAGGATTGAGAGAAAGAGAACCTTCCAGTAGTCCAGGATTTAGGACCCGCTGGACTCTCCTTCAATATCTAGCCTCTCGTCATCCACATTGGTACCAAGGGGCTCCAGCTCTTAGCTGGGTCAGCAGCTGCCGTAGACAACATGCACACACACACACAGGCATATTGGGACATTTCACACAGCGTGGCCCAAATAAGGCCACATAAAAAGGCATAAATGTTGTTATATTAAACACGTAACCTTAGTCTCAATCTTTAAAAATAAACAACGCTAATCTGAAGGTTATGTAACCTTGAGGTAAACATATCATGTTATTGACTGAAACAGTTCAGTTTGATTTAATCTTTTGTGGAATGCTTAAAGAACCTTTAAAAATATAACTTACTGCGCAAAACTCTACAATAAAAATGAAACAATAAAGCAAATGTTCAATTTCAAATCTACTGTTTAACTAGAAGAACATAATTTAAAAAAAACATCTGGTTCTGATCAGGTCTTAAAAAAAGGCAAATACAACTTCAAACAATACATGGACAAAAACTAAGCCACTATGCTAAAGAATGGAATACATTAGAATAAAACAGCGCTGTGAAAAGTAAGTGCGCCAGATTATTTATTTGCTTTCAGGCAACAAGGGAACAGAAGAAAAACTGAAAGTACGTAGTTCTATTCTGTGACAAAATGTCTGAACTTGACTGATCCACTAAAAAAAAAAAAAACTGAAATCATCTTCTTTGCTAGATTCTGTTAAAATATTTGTGGACGTTTTAGGAATACATGACCCATTACACTACACAACTAGGGTCAAGCTTCAGCTGTAAGCTTCAATACTTGAGTATACAAGAAAAGTCTTAATCAACTCATTGTGACCATGTTCTATGGCTGAAAATCAGCCTAACCCATCAGTTCTCCACCATCAAGTTTAACAGTTGGTATGTGATGGTTATGCTGATATTTGATTTGATAAAAAGCTCAACATTGTGCACTGAACTCTTAATAGTTTGTAATAACCTTTGCAAACCTTTCCAGGTTGATGGGCTTCAATAACTGCTTCACTGAACACCCTGCCTGTTCATGAACTTCTGTATTTATGTGTTCACACGTAATAAATTTAATTTGAAACACTTTGCTGTTACTTACTCTTTAGACTTCTGTAAGATTTGAAGACAAACTTAGTTGTGGTTGCTGCATTTTAGCTGGCCGCTTTTAAGACCTGGTTAAGACCAGATACATTTTTTTATTATGTCCTGAAAGCGACAGGTAACAAATTAAAGACAAACAATTTATTAAAACTGCTTTGGTGTTTGCAGAAATATGTTCTCTAAAAATTACTAAAGTCCTTAAAATATATATAGTGGCCAAGTTAAAAACGTATCCACCCATTCTGTGAAACATTATGATCAGTATTGCATTTATCCATACAAGAACAGAGATTGTTCTTTAACTTGATACCTGTCTGTAAAAATAAATGCCATGCTTCACCTACTGAAATTCTAATGTTTGCTCTACTTGTCTCTGGGTAATATTCATCAGTTATTAACAAACTTTGGAGAAAACGACAGACCTCTAACCAAAATTGCTCAGGTCATATCAGTTGGGAAATCCAAAGCCTCAAAGCCTAAGTAAGATAAGTATATTATGTTTAAAGACTGAAGTCAAAAGCGTAATTACATATATAGACAGATATATGTGTGTCTATATTTAAAGTACAATTATTTAGAAAGTATTGCATGACAGAACCTACCATTTGGACAGAAGTGTAAGTGTCTGGCAAAAGCTTTGTCTACTTCAAGGAAAGCTTTTGTTAAAACTTTTTCCAGGTTGTCTTCGTCTGCCGCATAGTCCCTGAAACAAGATCAGAAGGAAAATCTGCTGAAAGGCGTGACATTTGGCTTACAAATTAAAACAGTTTATCATAACAACAGATATAAATGCATTAATCTTTCCTTACTTGATAAACTTCTCCATGTATTTTTCGCAGAAATCAGCAGCTTCTGGTCCGCCATGTCCGTCAAACACAGCAAAGTAGAGGATGTTGTCAGTCATTTGGGAGACCTGGAAGCGGTCTTCATTCTCCTTGCGCTGACCAATAAGGGAAGCACAGCCTACCTTTGATAAGCTGACTTTAGGAATAGGCTTGCCATAACGAATGCTGGGAGGAAGCAGGATGGGCTCGTCGATACGATCATCCCAGATGCCGAATGAATCCCATGTAGTGAGGCGGCCGCTGCTATCTGGGTCAAAGCGTGTGTTGCTGTATCGTATTCCTGAGGGTCCATTAAGTTGTCTGCAGAAGGTTGGGAACTCTTTCTTGTAGCGGTCGTGCTGAAAAGGCAGTGGAACAAGACTCTTCTGTAACAATCCCACATGAGGGCCACTGCACCTCACCAGGCGCACGAGACAGGCTGCTGACATCCCCTCAACAGAACAACCACAGGGGATGGACTCGTAGAGGCAGAGCGATGTGCTGCCCAAACACTACAGAAAAATAGATTAGTTAGACTGGTGACGAAATGTTATTCAATGCAACACAAATATTTATTTTTCTTCAAAATTGACCTGAGATGTGGCAGAGGCAACCAGTTGTGCTTATTATTTACATTTAGCTAATATTTTTGCTCAAAGCCAATTACAGGAGCACAGCAACATTCATGTTCCTGTGAAATAAAATAAATACATAAAAAAGCAATTGTTGCAGAATATTTTGAGTAAAATAAATAAAATCCATAAATGAACATTTAGAAAAACAAATTAAATTAATCCTATATTCATCAATTTGTTTATTTTTAACATTTTAACATTTTGGCCTCACATGCAATCTTTTTTACACTGTTTTGTAATAACAGCAAGAAAAACTTAGATGAATTTTTAAAAATGATAGGTAATCTTTTAGAAGAATCGAATATCAAATGTATGATGATCTCATACATAATTTACTTGTTTTCACGAGTAAAAACACTATTTTTGCTTTAAGAATAGAGTTGAAGATATCAACGCTTGCAAGATTAATGATTAGTCTTTCATATTAATAAAAAAAAAAGTTAGGTCCCGGATGATGCAACAACTGTCATCAAGCTAGCTGCTATGTTTAGCTGTTTCCTGCAAAAAATGCAACGATGGTTTCTAGTTTTACGAAGTAAACATCATTTCTTAAAATAAATTTCGGTTTATATAGTTATAAAACATCACTCAACTAACCATATTATAAATAATTTTGTCTATTTTACCTGTTAGCTATGTTTAGCTTGCTAGCTAAGTAGTTAGCTTCAGCTATGCATTCGCAGTTTGTCCAGCACTATCAATAAACACCTCTCGACTCTTCAGCTGTATGTAGAAAGTCATACCTTGTATATTTAAACCTTAGAATTGGTCTGAAATCCTTTCCCGACCTCTCAAACAGTGACTTCCGAAGAACTGAATGAAAACCACCGCCCTCGTCTCCGCGTCTGAAATCCGACTCCGTAATGTTATCAAACAAGGCCAATAATGTTGCCGCACCAATCAGCGATCGACTCGTTTCACGCCCCACATGCAGTGAATGTAATTGGTCAAGAAAATAATGATTGACACGTGAATCCACAAATCATTCAAAGGCATCTCAGACAGGTAGGAAAATGGAGCAACAGAGGAAGCCTTGTCTTGAACAAACACGTGTGTTTATGTAAACGCACACAAAAATATATGTAATTTTCTGAGCTTTTTTTAAACTTTCCCAACTTGTGTTTTTGTTTAATGTCTAATGGTTCAATCCCTGTACATTTCCTCTACCATTAGACATACTTTGGGTAATTTGAAGCTTAAATATTTACCTGAGCAGTGCCCTTGACTGACTGAATTGAATGTTTCTGGGAAATTAATGCAGCCCTGTTACTATATAAGCATTTCATACAGCAGAACTTTATTTTAGTTTTAATCTCTTTTTTTCTTAACTACTACGTATTTTAAAATGTAGGTAGTTTAACTAACATAAAGGTTTATGTTCATTTGTTTCTGTTCAGTGTTTTTGTTCTTATTGAACAATTCTAAGTAAGAGAACTTAATCATATTCAGTTTCTGATAAACTACTTTCTTTTGTTGTATATTGTAATAAGTAGTTTGATCATTTGGACTCAGTTCATACACACGTCTGTTGTAGTCTTACTAACATTTTTTAAACAGTGAAAATCTCTCTCACAACATGCTTAACCTTGAGTTTCTAAGAACTAAAACAAACACCAGAGTTAAACCCAGTAACTAGCACGGGATGAACTTTTAAGCTGTGGCAGCAAAATAAGGACAGAGTGTCACAAAGAGTGTCCAGAAAAACTACACTGTTTAAAAAATAGTTGAAGATAAAATTCTTAATTACTTGAGACTATTTTTTTTATTTGTTATATTTCATGGATAATGCAATAAAATGTTACATGCATGAAGCAACACTTCTCATTCTAAAAACAACATATTCATAGTAAAGCACATTGGTGGCAGTATCATGCTGTGGTAATGTTTTTGTTTTCTCCAGTTCAGTGTCTCAGAAAACTGAAACTGGAATGTAGTGTCACTTTTGTGCTTTTCCAAGCCCAAACATCATGTTATAGGAGCACCTATAAGTTATAAGGAAATTATATATATATACAGTATATTGAAAGACCCAAGTATATCAAAGCCCAGGCAATCATGATCTAACACAGAAGTGGCAAAAACACTGTTTATTTTCAGACACTGATCTAAAATTAGGTGTGGTACTAACTGAGAGTCAAGTCCAACACATACTCTGAGCCAGATATCTTGCAGCTTCGCATTATATTGTGCATAACCTTATTTTCAACATTGACCAAAATGACTATTTCTCCATAATTTCTGTTTTTTTTTCTGATTCTGATTTTTTATTTAAGATGATCCTTGTCTAAATTTTTTTGCAGTTGGCATTATGAATTCCTTCTAGAAATGCTAGGTCTTTAATTTAGTTTATGTTATCAAAGATTTTTAAAAGCATCTTATTAATTATTATTTTAAGTCAACAGCAACAATCTAAAATTGCAACCCTGTTTATATACTATCTATTAGCATTTGTGGTTACATTTATATTCCCATTGTTTGAAAGAAATATGACAAAAATAGTTCAGTGGCAAGTTTTCCTCTTGTTTTCAGGTCACAGGATCCTGATGCTGCCCAGGCATTTCGTGCACTTCAAACACCTTGGACTTCAACAAGTTTAACAGATACGTGATAGGACCTGAAATAATCAAGCATTAAAAAAATCTCGCAGCTTGTTCAGTTCATGTAAAGACAAAGCATTCACATAAAACATCTGACCATTACTGTGTTTTTTTTCTCGATGCGCAGAACCGCTATTCCTGCTTTGCGCGCGCCCCCGAGAGAGGGGCCTCAAATTATTTCAGGGGATACTTATCTTGACACAACACCGGCAGCGGCGATAAGAAGAAGCTGACACTTCCTTGTTTGCATTCTGAGCTGCGAAACCTGAACGCCCTTATTCAAGATGCATTCTCCAAGGTAAATACGCTGTTATTCGTTTTTATTAAAAGGAACAATCTTTGTGAGGTATCCGTATATCTAACAATCACTGTGACCAGAGCAAATCTGCTGGCTCTTATATTCATTGAGATGCTTTAGCTACCTAGCTCTGCCTAGCTTGTGTGTTGTTTTGGTTCCGTTACTAAGCTAGCTCAGGGAAACACCAGAGGGGGCAGTTAGATGTGTCAAAACTGAGCATATTATGATACTCGTCCTAAATACATGGATAAAGCGTTTGTCGTTCAAATAGGAAAACTGAGCTAAACAGCAACTAGCAGCAGTGCGCGACGATTCACAAAGGTAATCCGCAGGTCATAAACAAACTAAACAGGTTTGAAGCATCATCACGAAGGACTGAGGTTACAAAATCTTGTGACTTTGGAGGCTTTAAGTTCTCGTGACTTGTTGTTTTTGTATTAGCAATGCTGGCTCTGTTAATATATATTATTTATGTTGTTTTCCGGATTAAATTAAAGCTCTGTTTTGCTGAAACAAGGCGTTAACTTATTGATGTTGTAATGCTAATTAAATCGCTGTTTCCTTTCTTGACTAGTTGTAGGCCTTAATTCCCATACTGGCTTATTTTTATTTTGTATTTTTTTAGGTTATTTTATTGTGTGATCTAACCAACAGAGCCCAATTGAATAATTTACATTAGATGGGTATTATAAAGCTTATTTCAAATAATATTTTGTTGAAATTGAGACAGTTTCCAGCACATTATAGAATTGACAAGTTTGAATTGTGAGATTAAATATTAAAGTTGTTTACACTAAAATAACAGCAACATTAATTGAATGTATTTGTGTGACAAAGTAATTTACGGAGACATTTTTTTTTGTTTTTCTTTTAACATTCTGCTTTAAATTTCATATAAGTGCTTTTCTCTTGTACAAATCAAACAAATGGCTTACTCGTCATGATTGTCAGGACTTTCATAGATTAGCACGTGTTTCTTATGATGCTGATGAAAGTTGTGCTGTTTTTTTTTTTTGTGTCTTTCAGGGTTGGACTTTACACAAAGAGGAGAAAGCGGAGCTGCTCTACGGCTTGAAAGTTCTTCTCTTTCTCCATCTGGCTATCGCTCTCTCCTTCTCCTCCTCTTCCTTAGTTTGCTGCTCATTTCCTCTCCTCCCACCACCATGCTGTGTTGGGGGAATGCCAGGGACGGACAGTTGGGGATTGGCGTGGAGAGGAACCCCGTGTTTGAGCCGAGGAGCTGCCATGTGTTCAGTGGGCGTGGGCTGAAGGAGGTTGTGTGTGGCGGGCAGCACACGCTCTTCTTGCTGCATGATGGGAGCGTGTATACGTGTGGCTCTAACAGCTGTGGACAGCTGGGCCGCAACAGGGATGAGACTTCCCCAGGTAAGCACTGAGTGTCAACAGTGGATACCAGCAACATCAGGTTCGTAGTTTTATGTTGGATCGTCCTGCTGGACTGCTCTGTTGTAATTTGATTTAATTTTCATGGTGATCTGTTGCAATTTATTTATTTTTGTTACTATTATAAAATATAAAGATTTGACCAAAACATCTACCTTTCTCATTTTAAGATCATTTTAGTTTAAATTTCTGGCATGAATCGTATGCATTCTTTCAAGGATTGCTGGGCCTTTTAGTAATCACGTTTTGTTGACAAAGACAACATTACTGATGTATCTGGCTAATTTCTTTAAGCCTCCTTTGTGGTTAAAATAGGCCCAACAAACACACTGAAGCTCGTTTGACTCTATAGAGTGTACACAGTGTTTCTGAAGGTGAGATGAAAAGCTTTTTGCAGGTCCAAGCAAGTCTGGTTACAAGTAGTATCTTTAACTGTGCTTTATAGTCTGGATTACAGAAGATCTGCAGCTCGTAGTTACATGAATATGACACAATCCTAGTCCTGGTTTTGGTAGAAAGCTCTGGTTTGTGTTGTTATGATATGTGTGGGTTGTGTCATTGTTCAGACATGTGGGTGAGCCTGCTGTAACAATAAGTACAACACAGAAATCTTTGGAACTTTCTTTTAAGATGTTTTGCAAAGTAAACCCTAAAAGAAAAGCCTTGGAGACGAGATAATATGATAATTATTTTATAAGCATTTGGTTTGTTAACCTCTTTATAATACTTAGCTTTTTCTTATTTAAAAAAGCTTCATATTTAGGTGAAAAAAATTCCTTTTTAATCCATTTTTAATTGAGCTGTACAGAAAAATATCAATATATATCTTGTTACTTGTACCATAAGGATTTTATAGTTAATTTTCTTCTTTAAACTTCCACATTAGAAAATTATTGCATGAGCTGTTTTTAATTATTTGTTCTGCGTGTACACCTTGTGCTTTCTCTTTCATTTCTCAGTGCAGATTTAAACAAATGTATGTCCAAAGTGTTTTAACTTATAATCTGTTATTTCTTAGTCCTTTGGTTTGGAGTGGAAAAACATTTTTGCTAAATTCCTCACATAGGTTGGGTGTTTGTGGGCGTTCTGACTGGCTCTATTTGAACAAGACAGGGAATGTCACTGATGTGACGTTTGAATTTTGGAGCCGTAAAGATAAAATATTGTTTTGTTTTCGAATGAGAATTGTCGACCCAAATAATTATTTTTGAATCAAACAAAAGTGAACTTGGGGAAAAAAAACGAGTGAGTTTTAAATAAGCTTTTTTTTTTCTTTTTGCCTGAGTGTGTGATTATTTCCTGTCTCCTCGCAGAGCTGGTGGTGGCTCTGGATACCCAGAAGATCACGATGGTTTCGTGCGGCCGAGCCCATTCGATGGCGATAAATGAGCAGGGTCAGGTGTTTGCGTGGGGGGCTTGTGAAGGGGGACAGCTGGGCCTGGAAACTGTGGAGATTGCTGTTCGGATTCCAAGGTGACTGTTTAGTTCTCCGTTATAGAATTAAACATTTTGCCAGGCATGACAAAAATTGGTCAAAATTGCTTTTAAATGTGTTGTATTGACTTATCCGTTTGATGAATTAAGAACTTTAATCAAAAAGTTATAAATTTGTTATAAAAGCTGTTTTTTTTTCTGTTTTCTTCAGGTTGGTGAAAAGACTGTGTGATCACAGCATCTCCCAAGTGATGTGTGGGAACCAGCACTGCATGGCACTTTCTAGAGGTGTGAAAAATACAATCTCTCTTAGAACACAGCTGCACTGTTCATATAAAGGATCTCAAAATATATCGCCTGTTCTATTTGTGTCTATATCAAATTAAAATTTCTGGAACCAAATAGATATCTAAATCCACTTTGCTTTGAAAAGTACTTCACAAGTTTCACTCTTATTTTTATCTCCTACCACCGTGAAAGGCATAATGACATAATGTAGCTGCTCATGTGTGCACTTGTGTGTGCGTATGTGTTCATCCATGAACCAGTGGTTCATACACTTCTATTCAACCCAACTTAAGATGACTGCCCAGCTAATCTACCTTTGCAAACACAAAAAGTGGAGTCAGTTTTACAGATATGAACTATTTTTTTTTACAAATTTAAACCAGGACCATTTTACTTGTTTCTTACTTCAGAAGGGACATCCTCGTCGTCATTTCTAGATTAGTGCATCCTGTTTGTGTGTGTTCTCTCTCAGACGGCCAGCTGTTCACATGGGGCCAGAACACCAACGGGCAGCTGGGCCTGGGGAAAGGAGAGCCCAGCAAGCTGTCTCCTCATCCTCTGAAGTCTCTGGCAGGGATTCCTTTGGCCCAGATAACTGCTGGAGGAGACCACAGCTTTGCCCTGTCCTTGTCCGGAGCCGTGTTTGGTTGGGGCAAAAACAGAGCGGGACAACTGGGTCTTAATGATAAACAAGGTGATGGCAGTCAGCTGGTTAGAAATCGTGCACCACGTTTTTTAAAAAGAGATAAAATATCTCAAGCTGGAAGGAGCAGTGTTTTTTTTTTTTGTTTGTTTTGTAGCAGTATGTCTGCTAACATATGATAAACTGTTAATAACTGTTTCTGCCTGCTTTGTGCGATTTTAGGCGTTCGTATATCAAAATATTTAACTCGTTCAGGAAGTGGGTGCTGTGACTTTTGTCACTTTTTTATACTTTTCAAATAATTTTAAATTTGTTTCCAAATTTTTCCCACACACGTTGAGTTCTCTTCAATTCCTTTTTAAAAAACATTTTTCTCTTTTAAATCTACTTCAGCCAATTTGCTGTAATTTAGTATTTTTACGCTGTTTTTAGTTTTTAGCTACTGTTCTGCTACTTATAACTTTGAGCACTTTCTGTAAATACAGTGGTTTGCAAAAGTATTCATACCCCTTGAACTTTTCCATATTTTGTCACATTACAACCACAAACATAAATATATTTCACTGGAATTTAATGTGAAAGAYCAACACAAAGTGGTATACAATTGTGAAGTGGAAGCAAAATTTTACATGAATCAAAACATTTTTACAAATAAAAAACTGAAAAGTGCGACGTGCAAAAGTATTCAGTCCCCTTTTCCCTGAGTGCAACCAATTGCATTCAGAAGTTGCCTGATGACTGCTAATGACTCAAAAGGGTCCACCTGTGTGTAATCTAATCTCAGTACAAATACAGCTGCTCCGTGACGGCCTCAGATGTTGGTTAAGAGAATATTGGGGAGCAAACAGCATCATGAAGTCCAAAGAACACACCAGACAGGTTAGGAATATGGTTTTGGAGAAGTTTAAAGCAGGCTTAGGTTATAAAAAGATTTCCCAAGCTTTGAACATCTCACGGAGCACTGTTCAATCCATCATCCGGAAATGGAAAGAGTATGGCACCACAGTAAACCTGCCAAGACAAGGCCGTCCACCTAAACTTACAGGCCGAACAAGGAGATCACTGATCAGAGAGGCAGCCAAGAGGCCCATGGTGACTCTGGATGAAATGCAGAGAGCCACAGCTCAGGTGGGGGAAACTGTCCACAGGACAACAATTAGTCGTGCACTACACAAATGTGGTCTTTATGGAAGAGTGGCAAGGAGAAAGCCATTGTTAAAAGAAAACCATAAGAAGTCCCGTTTGCAGTTTGCCAGAAGCCATGTTGAGGACACAGCAAACATGTGGAAGAAGGTGCTTTGGTCAGACGAGACCAAAATTGAACTTTTTGGCCACAATGCAAAACGCTATGTGTGGCGGAGAAAGAACACTGCACATCACTCTGAAAACACCATCCCCACTGTCAAATATGGTGGTGGCAGCATCATGCTCTGGGGGTGCTTCTCTTCAGCAGGGACCGGGAAGTTGGTCAAAGTTGATGGGAAGATGGATGGAGCCAAATACAGGGCAATCTTGGAAGAAAACCTGTTGGAGTCAGCAAAAGATTTGAGACTGGGGCGGAGGTTCACCTTCCAGCAGGACAACGACCCTAAACATAAAGCCAAAGCTACAATGGAGTGGTTTAAAAAAAAGAATATTCATGTGTTAGAATGGCCCAGTCAAAGTCCAGACCTAAACCCAATTGAGAATTTGTGGCAAGATCTCAAAACTGCTGTTCACAAACGCTCTCCATCCAATCTGACTGAGCTTGAGCTGTTTTGCAAGGAGGAATGGGCAAGAATTGCAGTCACTAGATGTGCAAAGCTGGTGGAGACATACCCTAAAAGACTTGCAGCTGTAATTGCAGCAAAAGGTGGCTCCACAAAGTATTGACTCAGGGGGGCTGAATAATTTTGCACATCGCACTTTTCAGTTTTTTATTTGTAAAAAATGTTTTGATTCATGTAAAATTTTGCTTCCACTTCACAATTGTATACCACTTTGTGTTGGTCTTTCACATTAAATTCCAGTGAAATATATTTATGTTTGTGGTTGTAATGTGACAAAATATGGAAAAGTTCAAGGGGTATGAATACTTTTGCAAACCACTGTACATCAGACTACTGGAAGTGTGGGAGTGTGACCTGACCCACCCACTTTGGATGTTATCCTAATGGATATTATTTGCCGTTATCGGTCCCATAGAATGACTTCAGACTGTCAGCTGGTTAGTATGAGGCATAAAGCCACTAAAGTTAATTTTAGAGAAAATGACATGGGCTACGATAAATTAGACCAGACTCCGGCTGTAGCAAATTGTTGCATTCCAATGTATATGGCACTGGTAACCCACTAGGGGACACTGTCGGGACAGTCTGAAGCCATTCTATGGGACCGATAACTGCTAAAAACATCCATTTAATGGACTGATAACATCCGAACCGGCTGCCTGACCCGCCTGTTTTTGTTTTCAGATCGAGCCGTTCCGTGTCACATCAAGTTTTTGAGGTCTCAGAAAGTCGTTTACATCAGCTGTGGAGACGAGCATACAGCAGCCCTCACAAAGGTAGAAACAGTACTTTATACTGAGGGATTTATTTTCCTCTTTTATCTTTGCTTGAAATTTTGTGCCAAAACAAAACAATGGCTAAAATAGTTGTTAGCTTGCAGAGTTGTTGGAACGCTCTTAATTGAGCAATGGGTGCATATTCATCTCAGTCGATCTCCTGCTTAAGTTTCTGTCTGATGCTGGGTTGCTTTTGTGGCAGGATGGAGGATTGTTTACGTTTGGTGATGGGTCGTGGGGCCAGCTGGGTCACGGCTCGACCAACAACGAACTTTTACCGAGACGGGTGCTGGAACTGATGGGCACTGAGGTGTCTCAAATCACCTGTGGCAGGTAGCATCTGTTCCCAAACTACATAACCAGTGATAATCTGTTGAACGTGAATAAACCCAGAGTAAATCATGTTCTTGTTCCTACCGCTCTCAAAATAATTATAAGATGTACAGTAAACTCACATAGGAGTTATTTGCAGCCATGTTTTTTTAAAATTACCAATGTTTGACATAAAAACTGGTAACTCTGAAGAGTTTTTGTCTTTCTCTGCGTGATGAAACTCGGTTTTCTCTTGCTGCCAGGCACCACACGTTGGCGTTAGTGCCATCCTCCAGCATGGTGTATGCGTTTGGTTGTAACAGTCACGGCCAACTGGGTACGGGCCTGCTGGGAGACTCAAGAAGCCCATTTCCTATCAAAACAAATTTCCTAACTGGGAATATGCAAAGAGGTGAGCAGAAGATCAGTCTTTCTCTGTCACCTTGATGCTTCAATTAGGGCTTTATAAAGAAGGCTGCAGGTTGTAGACAAAACAACCTGCTTTAAAATCTGATCTGATAAATGGTTACAACACAGACTGGTTTTTATTTATAAGATGGATCAGAAATAAAGTGTTTATTTTATTGTAAAACCTCTTCAGATGAGCTTTTAGGACTTTAGGTTTGACTCATTGTTTTCTTTACTTTTGTCAGACTCAAAGCGATATGCAGTGATTAAAATCGTCTGTGGAGGAGACCACAGTTTCTTATTGTACTCCAACGACCAGGTACGGGATTTAAGCTTTTAACATGTTTCACGTGAAATGATTTCTTGTATCGATCTTCTCTGTGATCACGCTTTTTTGTTGGCCACCACATTTAAAAAAAATTAAATAAAAATCAAAACGCTGCATTCATTAATTTGCACACTTTTAATGTGCAGCTTAAACTTTATTGCATTCCAATTGTAAATGTTTTCAACATTTAGTAAGAAAAGCTATAAAATTTCAGATGGTACAGTCTGATTTTCTGTTGGAAACATTCATCAAGGTTTCTGCAGGTCATTAAAAGGCATAAAATTTGATTCACTGGTTTCCGCATAAACACTCTATACGCTCACGCTTGTAATGTTCTTTAATTATTTTATTTATTTTTTATTATTGTCTGCACTTTTTTCTCTTTAAAGAAATAATTTTAGCTGCTGTGCATTTTTACAGATCCAAAAAATTTGATCTGACCAAGTTTGGCCCCAAAAGGTTTCGTGTTTCACCACCAGGTGGCGCTCATGTCTGAGCTTTGACCCATCCATGTGGAAGAACTCAAGCCCTTGTTAAGCTCAAACTTAAAATATTTAATCCGTATTGTTAATTTTTAAAGACCTAAAAACCACACACCACTTAGCACAATGTTTAGACCTCAGCTGTAGCTTATTTATTTCTCTAAAGAAAATAGATGACTGACCAGCTTCACACACGTTGGTGGTTTCTGTGTTAATAGTCCTGTGTGTTTGTGACAGTACCTCCGTTTGTCTCTGCAGACTTCAGCGGCCCAAGAGGACTTCAGAGTGGTTAATATTAATAAAAGTCTCTCCCCAATCAGCTATGAAAGGTTAAACTCGTGGAGGTTAAAGCTGATGTACAACACAGACTCGAGTGTTGCAAAGTAAGCCAGAATTTCTCTAAAATTAAATTCAATCCAGTGTTTTTTGCTTGACACAAAACACTTATAATGCACTTTGACTTTTTTTTTATTAACTTGATGTGTTTTCTGTTGTTGCCTTCAGTGATATTGTAAGTCAACTCTCCTCCACGGCTTGTTGGAACGCCAGCTTCTTGGACCAAAGGTACTTTTTTGTATTTATAGTGTCACTGTGGTTAGTAATTGTTTGAAACCGCATTTTTTTTGTTGCAATTTTTTTTGTTATTGGAAAGTAAGCACAGTTATTACATAATTTCACTAAACAAAATGTTTGACAGAAAACTCCGCCCTTAAAGCACCTTTTGCTTCTAGTATTTTAGAACTTTTATTTAGATATTTTGAAGTTGGTCTTATTGAGTTGTTGTTTTTTTATATACCCGTGTAGCAAAATATATTTGCAACCTAAAAAAACATGAGCACAACATTTTAGAAAATGATGTGCATGTGTACAGATGCATAGCATTTTTTCTTTTAGAAGCCAGAGCGATTTAGATAATTTATAACATTTTACTGTGCAGATAAATTGAGTTGAAATTCTTTTAACTCGGAACAAAAAATGTTACTTTAATATATATAAAAAAAAATCCTGATCATTTTACTGAAATAAAAGCAGCCCCCTTTATAAAAAGCAGGAAGTTTTTATTATTTTGTCAGCCAAATAAAAAGACATGTTCTTCATTTTGCATGACTAGAAGTCATTGGGTTCATTATTCAAGTTAATCTTTTCAGGTGAAAGCAAAACACCTGAGATGTGATTTCTCAAAATGTTCCTTTACTCTTATTCAGCAAAACACACACATAGCTGTCTGGTATGGAAAAGATTTTATCTTTTTAGTAATGAAAGACCTACGTAATATAATAAATATATATTTTACCTACGTAAAACTCACAGTTCTTTTAGGTGAACCCATCAGCAGATACTTATCACATCCTGGGAATGAACTTCATGAGTCAACAGGATTAAAAGCAGAGCTCTGCAATCATCTAAAGTAAAACAAACAAAAAACAACATACACTCTGCTGAAACTCAATGGGAATTATTAAGAGGTTAGGTTTCATAAAACACAATGAAAGCAATTAAAAAATCTAACTAAACTGTAAACGGCATCAGTCTGTCCCTTTTGAGGCCTGGTTCTGGTTGTGTCAATCAGGTGGTGTTTACTGCCTCAGCCTTCAAAGCTGAATCAAAGATGCTTAAACCTAGGGCTGGGCGATAAATTGATTTTATCGATTCAATCGAATTTGCTGTGTATAACAATTTAATTTTGGGGAAATCTGTGCACTCTTTGGGGCTACCATAGTTCAGAGGTCTGTAGTTAGGTTTCACCCCGCCTGTCCCGTCCCTCAAGACGCAGACAATATGGAAGCTAGCAAAGAGGAACTACTTCCCAAAAAAGGCACCGTGTCTTCAGTTATCTGGAACTGGTTCGGTTTCACAACTGCGGACTCGGAGCAACAAACAGCTCGCTGCAAAATCTGTTTGAAGGCTGTTGCTACCAAAAGCGGGGAGTACGACAAACTTGTTCCAACACCTGAAACAGAGGCACTCTGTGGAGTGGGAGAAATGCTGCTCTTTACGACAAACTCAAGCTAGCAGCAGCCCCAAAAGCACCGCCAAAAGACAAGCTACCTTAGGGGAATCCTTTTCAAACTGCGTTCCCTACTAAAAGACGAGTGCCCAGTGGAAAGCCATCACAGATGCCGTCACGTTTTACATCCCAAAAGATATGGTGCCTATTTATACAGTGGAAAAACCCGGCTTTATTCAGCTGCTGAAAACTTTGGACGCCAGGTATGTGCTACCTAACCGCAAATATTTTGCCGAAGTTTCCTTGCCACACCTTTACAACAAACAACATGCGTGAAAAGATATCGAACGTGCTGGAGGATGTGCGTTTTTTTTCTGCAATAACGGACTTATGGTCCAGTTGAACAATGGAGCCGAATATGAGTTTTATTAATTTTTTTAGGCCATATCGCCCAGCCCAACTTAAACCTCTGTTAATGTTGTACTCAGAAACATGACAACATCTGCCTCAGGTTCAGTGAACCTGACTCCCAGACGACCCAGGGCATGACAGGGCGGGCCACATTCTTTTTATATAATAACATAATATTTATATATAATATTTTGCACAGATCTGACCCTATATGAGTTCTCTGTCTGAGGTCACAGGCATGTCAGGAATGTTTTTTGTTTTGTTTTTTTTTTTCTCAGTGATGACACTCATTTCAAAACCAACCCAAAAATCCCAGGCATCGATCTGAACTCTGTCAGAATCCTGTTTGAGGCTCTCAGCAAACCGGCCTTTTCTGGACTCCTGGAGCAGGTATGTCTTTGTGTTTTTCACTCTCTGACTTAAAGCTTAAAGCTTCCATTAAGCTTTTCTTTGCCACTGAGCCATGCTGTTTAATTAAAGCAAGACAGCAATGCAGGAAGAAATCCTATTTTTGAAAATCAAAGGAATTTTAAAGACCTAGCACTTCTTGAAAAGAATCACCCGCCAGAGATTCACACTAAAATCATCTTATGTTTAAAAAATGTTCAAGTCTCATACGACGTTGCGAGAAGTCACGCTCAAAGTACCTTATGTGTTGTGAACGACTCTGTCACTATATCAGTTCTGAGGTTTGACCATTTTTGGGCAGGCTGCGGTCACTTAGTTGTAGCGACCATCTCGATGGGTAATGAGTTGTAGATGTACATCCAGTGATTTAATTTCTGAGAGTTTCGATAAATGCCACACAGTTACACACAGACACAGTAAAATCCAAACTGTTATTGCTGCCTTTTGCATTTTGACAGAGGGCAGTAATAAAACAATTAAAAATAGTTTTTTGTTCCAACTAAAGCAATTTTAAATTAGTTCCTGCTTTGTAAAACCTGTCACTTTCTGTAATTAAAATTGATTTCTGTCAAAGTTCTGTTAGAGGGCCACTTTGGCAATAATAATTTTAGTGTTTTCTGAAGTCAAAATGTTGCTTTTAGGTGTTTTCTGCTTCATAAAATAGCTGGGAAACAAGAAACCGTGCACTGTCACGGAACATTTCCTGTGAAACCACTGGCCAGAGTTCATTCATTCTGAATGTACATCAAGTTCTTCCAAAGACTGGGAACAAAAAAAAGAAAAAGCAGGACTGAGTCATAACCTCTATTTATGGCTCCGTAATGTTAGGGTTGGGAATTGTTTCACTGAAGCTAATATGAATTTGTAATCAGTGGCTGAACTCGGGCCATGGTTCAAACCACTTTTCAGCCCCTCCCTACATTTTTTAAGTCTTATTTTTCTCCTCCTGCTTTATAAGATCCCACTTAAAAATATATCTTACATTTTCTTGCTTATTTATAATTTTTGAATCCTACTGTCAGTCTTTCTAACCTGCATTGTAAAAAGTGCACAGTAAATAACCTTTTCGGCCTCTGTCGTTGCTCTTGTTCAGGCCACCAAGAGCTTTGAGAGTCTGTTGATCCCTCAGCTGCCGCGCTCCCCTCCTGACGTCGAGGCCATGAGGATTTACCTCATCTTAACCGAGTACCCAGCCCTGCAGGATTCCAAGAACTACGTCCGCCTCACCATTCCCCTGGCAATGGCTATCCTCCGGCTAGACACCAACCCCAGCAAAGTATTGGGTATCATATTGCCATGCGCATACTAAAATAATTTTGATTTTGTGAGTTAGAAAATACCCGCAATGATTTGCAAATCTCAAAAATTTACATTTTTTATTCACAGTCTAACATTGTACTTTTTATTGGGTGGGGGGATTTTGATTTGATGGCATCAACAGATCTCAAAATGTTGAAACAGGGTCAATGTTTAGTTGTAAAGCAGGGCTAATCAACTAAACTGCTCTGGGGGCCACAGTTACTGCAGGTCAACAGCTGAGGGGCCGAACATCCAGCAATTAAAGTCCATCCATCMATCCATCCATTTTCTTCCGCCTATCCGGGGTCGGGTCGCGGGGGCAGCAGCTTCAGAAGGGAGGCCCAGACCTCCCTCTCCCCAGC
>NW_013952446.1:1425422-1433212 GCF_001266775.1 Austrofundulus limnaeus
CTTCACCCGAGTGTCCGACATACGGCCGCAGATCCGATGAAACGATGACAAAATCGATCATCGAACTGCGGCCTAGGGTGTCCTGGTGCCAAGTACTTATGCCTGAACATGGTGTTCGTGATGGACAATCCGTGACGAGCACAGAAGTCCAACAACAGAACACCACTCGAGTTCAGATCGGGGGGGCCGTTCCTCCCAACCACGCCCCTCCAGGTCTCACTGTCATTGCCCACGTGAGCGTTGAAGTCCCCCAGCAGAACAAGGGAGTCCCCAGGAGGGGCACTCTCCAGTACCAATTAGCAATTAAAGTAATTATGTAAATAATCCAAGTATTACAAAGATCTGTTACCTTTGAATCAGTTTATTTTGCTGCATTTAAGCATGAATACAACATACAGAATCCTATAAAAGTAGTGATAATTAAACATCATCAAAAACAAAAAGAACACATTTTGCCTCCTATTAGACACAAATATTTTTGACATCTCTGACTTGCCAAATTTTTAAACCAATTTTATTTTCACTTTCATCATTTTATCTTCAACTGCTTCTAGTTTGAACTGTCTTGGGTGTTTATAGAAATGTTTTTACCAGCTTGTAGCCAAGATTCTGACGTTTCTGTAGATACCAAACATGTCTATGTTTAACTGAATGAACTTAAAGTAATTACAGTAGAAAACCAGAGGTTTGGGCTTAAGAGACGAACCAGTTGGCGGGCCGAACTTTGGTCACTTGAATAGCTCTGCTCTAAAGCATCCTTTCTCCTTTTAACAGCCTGTAATTGTCTAGCAACTGAGGACTCTGATGTAGGATTCTAGCTGTTCTGCAGTTCTGGGTCTACTTTGCTGAAATTTTTGTGTCATGATGTGCCAAAATGACATTGTTTGGATGGAAGCATAAATTCTTTTTTGTATTGATGGTGCCTCTCTAGATGTGTAAGCTGCCCATGCCAGAGGCACTAATGTACCTCTATACCATCAGAGAGTTAGGCTGAGATGAGTTATCTTATGTATTCTCCCTGCAGATAACTGGTGGTGTTTTGTGGACGGCAGCTTCTTCACCAGAATGGTCGACACGTACAAGAGCATTGTGGTTTTTATGCTAACGGGGGGCAAAACGCACCTGGTGCCCATGTTCTATGACAACTATTTCTTGGCCACGTTACGGCTGCTGGAGAAACTCCACAAGGTGTTCACAACTCAACTCGGTGGCTTTAAAAGAAACGTTTGTTCACTGCTCAGACGGTTCTTAGTGATCTGTTTTAGACTGTGACATTTTGAGCATTTTATTTTGCCAGGTAAACCTGAGGGCCAACCATGTGGAGTACAGCCGCTTTTATATCCCTGACATCACCAGCCTGGTGGACATCCAGGAAGACTACCTCAAATGGTTTCTGAGTAAAGCTGAGATCGTGAGTGTTATACTAGATTTCTTTATTTGGACACATGCTCCACTCTGTAGACTTCGATTCCTAAATGATTGTGTGCTTTCTGCGGATGTAGAGTAACTCAAATCAGTGAGAGTGATTTTGTAAATTCTACTTTTAAGTAATTCCCTGAAGTCAGATCTAAACATTTTTCTCTTTCGCTCTCATTTTGGTTTCTAGAAAGTTGGATCATCCCCTTCGCAGGTAGTTAACTTTTTTCTAATAATCATTCTAGTCTTTTAAATTTTTATTACAGTAAATTGTTTTTTCCCAGCAGAATGACTTTCCCTCAGTAAACCTTTGTGCCTTCCCGTTCATCCTGAACGCTCAAGCCAAGACTACAATGCTGCAAACTGATGCTGAACTGCAAATGCAGGTAACTGTTATTCACAGAAAATTGGCATTGCGTGTGTTTTAAGCTGTAACAGTGCAAAACTTAAACTCTAACTATAAACATTTTGCAGATTAATGGTTCTTATTTCTTGTAATTTTCTGTTTTTGTTTTGTTTTCTAAACTGAAATCCTTCCAAGATGGCCGTAAGCGGTGCAAACCTGCACAATGTCTTTATGCTGCTCACACTCGAACCCCACCTTGCTAGAAATCCATACTTGGTGCTCCATGTGCGCAGAAACCATTTAGTGAGCGACACGCTACGCGAGCTCACCATGTACTCCGACGTGGACCTCAAGAAACCACTCAAGGTCTGAAAAACTAATCTGTCTCCTTAATGTCGTCGGTCTAATGGAAATATTTATTTGCTTTCCTTTGGTCTATTTATCGTTTTCTGACACCCTCCAGGTGATATTTGATGGCGAGGAAGCTGTGGACGCAGGTGGTGTAACTAAAGAGTTCTTCCTGCTGCTGTTAAAGGAGTTGATGGATCCAGTTTATGGGATGTTCACACATTACAAAGAATCCAACCTGCTGTGGTTCTCAGACATTGTGAGTGTTTGCTCTGAACTCATTTACCCAAGGCCATATCCAAACCTCCTTTCATTTAGCTCTAATGTATGATGAAATATCAAATAGGATTGGTTTGAGGTCATTATAACATTGTCTCGTGTTTTCACAATGTGCTTGATATATGTGACCCATCATATGAAAATGAGGATTAAGTCAAACTTGGTCAAAATGACCTGACTACATTTTCAGATCCCTGGCTTTAAAAGCTACAGTTTAATCATTCTGATATCATAAGTGGATCCAGAGATATGACCTAATTTGTCTTGTTGGTTACAATAATACATTACTGTTTGGTCTGAATCCTGATTTAATGTAAAATGTATTGAGTCATTTTTGATGTCAATATAAAGAGGAAACATCAAATAGTATTTGTATATTAAGATTTCCCAGTTGGAAAGAAACTAGCTCACAGGGAAAATTTCAAAAATTTTAAGACGTTTTTCCTCAAAATCAGGTTTTTTGTTGCTACTGCTSAAAAAAATGCTTCAAGAAATTTTTTAAAGATTATATTTCAGACACTTCATTCAAATAATACATTGATAAGGCATTAATTCATTACATTTAGACAAAATGCAATTTTAGCACACGTTTAAATCAAAAGCCTATATCTGCATATTTCTCCACATTCCACTTCTGGACTTAATGCTCTTTTCGATGTGACGGGTCACATATGTTTATTTAAGTAAAATAAGTTTGTTTCTCTGTGTTTTTGGACCGGTGACACACAAAGTGTTAATGCATTGTTATGTAAACAGTGCAGAATGATACTTGTAGCACCTAGCAAGATGGCAGCAATTCGATTCTCTGAGCACCATCAGTGACCGTTCCAGTGTGTTATTATTTCATTGGGTGAATTATCCTCATCCCACCTCAGTCTTAAGTCTTTAATATGCTGATGGAAAAAAGTCATAGGTTTCTGAGAGTTCAGAGCCCATTTTTTTTCCCAGTGACCTTATGTTGACACGTTTTACTGGAGCCTTAAATAAATAGACCTGCAGTATGTGTGCAAGCAGGTTTTTTTTTTTATTTTTTTTACCTGCATCTGCATTTTCCAAGTAGAGTTGTTGTCCCTGTAGCTGTACAGATTGTTACTATACTATATGTCAGTGGGAACATGCAGGTTTACAAAACAAACATCACTGTGAGCAAACAAACTCCCTGACCGTTTAAGAGCAGACTATGAAACAGAATCCTACAACCTCCAAACAACTTTCCCGCCTTCGTTTTTTTAAATTACCGCCTACAATATCTGCTAGTTAATGACAGGGTTTATAAACTTTCATTGTCCTCACAGAAAATTCTGCTTTTTTTCTTTATTCCCACTCACATCACATTTTCCCTGTATTTGTTGAAATATTTCAATGTGAGATTGCCCTAAAATTAGTAAAATGACTTTTTATCTGAAAAAAATCCTCCATATTTTATTCAGTAATCTGCTCTACATGTATATTGTTGTAGTACTTTGGGTTTGGTTAGCTGATGATGAACATTAAAGCCTGATTTCTCTGCTCATCGTTTTCAGATTGAGGTCAGCAGGGTCGTGTGTTTGGATTGAATATTTCCTGAAATAGATTTCTTTGTTTTGAGAATTACGAAATCACCTTTCTAAGTGGATGTTTAGTCAACTCTTAACGTTTCTATAAATGGAACAAAAAAGTTATATCCATATATTGACAACAACTCTATACTTAACAGATAATTCTGAATTTATAAATCATTTATTAACAAAACATGGTTTCTAACAATCAACTTTTATTTCAGTTTTACACTCGGCTGTGTCCAAATTCTTGGGCAGGTCCAAACAAACTTATTTTGTAAAAGAATGACGCACAGCAGGATACAAATATAAAAAAATGAAAGCAGTATTCTTTTCAAATGGAAAATGCATAAAATAAGAAATGAGAAACTAGTTTTATAGGTTTTGTTTTGACTATAAATCTGTTGAAACATTAAAAAAACTGTTAGATCAGACAGCTGATCTGTGCTTGAACAAACTAAAACTGCCCTGGTTGGCACAATTAATGCATGTTTCTGTGTGCAATTGCAGTGTTTTGTAGAACAAAACTGGTTTCATTTGATCGGGATCATCTGCGGTCTGGCCATCTATAACTCCACAGTGGTGGACCTTCACTTCCCCCTGCTTCTCTACAAGAAGCTGCTGGACGTCTCGCCCACTCTGGAGGACTTCAAAGAGCTCTCACCCACAGAGGCCAGGTCGTCTCTCTTCTTTAACACAAAATGTTTGCTTTAGTTTTCTGAAGTGCTACAAACCTTCTGTCCCATTGTGAAGAACATTCACTCCACAAAGCAGACAATGTAGAGGAAAAAGCAACGGTCTGAGTCCTGCTGTTCAAACACATGTAATTTACTCTGCAGGTTTGTCATCGGAATGCAACGTGTGTTTGGCATGAATAACAAGTGGCTTACTGAGTTTAGAAGATGTAGATTTAGAGCAGGGATTGTTTTGTTGATTTGATTGTGCACGATTCTCCTCAGATGCTTATTGATTCTGCACAGTTTGAAGCAATGCAGACAACATAAACAAAACGTATAAATGGCATGTTTTTTTTTTTATCCGGAATGTGTTTTGTGAGCAGCTCAGTTTCATCAGCAGACTGTAAGCACTAAAATCACAGCAGCTTCCGTTTCAGGATTTTTTTTTTTTTTTTTTGTACTTTGACCATATCTCTGTGGCAACAATGCTCCGTCCTTCATCCTAATTAGCTTCTCCTTTTTAATTTGTCCTCTTTCTGTGTTTCCTGTGTGTTGGTTGTAAATATCCAGCATGGTTCTTTCTGTCAGGGAAATGAACTCTCAGCACTCCCTCTGAGCCATTTCCTGTTGGCAAACGTCTTCACGGTTCAGCTCTAATCTGGCAGGCGCTGAGTTCAGTCCAACATGTCTGATTTTTAACTCACTTTTACTTGAGATGTTGTTTTAAATCGATGTTTCCTTCACTAACCAGACTAAAAACATAAAATTTTTCCTAGATATTGTTGGTTTTCATTAATGACTTTTATTTCCTGTTTACAGGAGTCTGCAGGAACTTCTGGATTATGAAGGAGGAGATGTGGAAGAGACATTTCTTCTCAACTTTTCTGTGGGTTTTTTACCCTACTTGTTTATTTTTAAGTGATTTTTGCATTAAGTGGTAAATGAGGTGTTATTCTGGATTTTTTTAAATTATCCATGACCATCATTTCTTCTAAAGATGCAAATCTTTCAAACATGTCATATATGCTCGTAGCTGTTTATCTGTATTAAAGACTAGCGCAGAGGGAGAAGCTGTTATTTCTGGCTACACAAAGGAAAAGTTTGCATTAAGGGGTCGTTTTGGTATTTCCACAGAGAAAACACACGGAACATTATCAGATTTATCAGTGAGCTCCAAAAGTGTAAATCATGAGTTGTTTTTAGTATGCCCAGATGCAGCTTTACAACCCAGAGATGAGACCGTTTCCTGTGTTTCCATCGTAGATCACCAGGGAAAACTACGGGGTTGTAGAAGTCAAAGAGCTGGTACCCGGAGGACAGAGCATCTCTGTGGACAAACACAACAGGTTCTACTCTTCAACCACTCAAATAATATTTTAATTCCATTTTTTTTCTCTTTGTTGCATTAGTATTTTACTACCTTCCACTGTGTTCTCTTTAAGTTGTTTTTCCTCTCAGTAAGCAGCCTGTTGCTCAGTTTTAAGTGAAAATCAATGACCTGTGCTGGACCCAGATGGCATTTCTCAGAGCCACACAGTTTTCCCATCACACCCACTTCACGTTTCAGTCTAGTCCTCGTGCCAGCGGCCCTGATCTCAGTGTTCCTCAGAGCGCTGTGGGCCGGGTCGTGTCTGGCAGCTTGCGGTGAACAGATGGCACAGGAAGAAAAGGCAGCGGCTCCAGTTGTTCCTCCAAAACCCCCTCGACCATCAAAAGTTGAAGTGTTCCAAGACTTTGCTTCAGCAAAACGTTTACCAGAGTGTTTATGTTGGGACTTCTGCGATCTGAAATTTTTCTCAAGGTTTTTTTTTTTTTGTCTGGGCTCTGATAACTTTTTAAAAGAGCCACACTACCTGAGTTTTAAAGGCAGAGGAGAAGCAATATAATCTGAGCTTTTTAATTTTTAACTAACTCTTTAGTTTTTGATCATCTTCCTTCTCTTCTCTTCTCTTCTTTCAGTTTTCCCAATTCACTGTAACCTCATACCTCTTCTATTTAAAACAAGAATTTTCTACAAGAACTTCTTTAAATTTGCTCTGATGTTTGTCTCGACACAATAAAGACCTGATTAGAGCCGTGTGGCTAAAAGTCACTGTGACCTGACAAAAAGTATTTGTAGATGTTGGTAAAATGTTTTTTTTTCATTACCCTGGATAAGACTATATAAGCTTCAGCTTTACCCCTTTATAAAATTATACTTTGTAGTATACAACTAAGGAATGCCGATATAAGATTTCTGCTGAATATTGTTCAGTATTATTATTTATATGAGTACCATTACATTAAAGACTGAACCTTCTTGGCTAATTTCAGGAGTTACATTTGATTTTTCTTTTAATCAAATGTTCACCAATCACCACTGGATCCAGCACATCACTGAATATAAATTTAATCTACTGTAGCAAATTCTGCAGAAAGACTTCCTTGTGATGGAAATAAATTGAGCTCAGCCTGCAGGCAGAGGGTTTTGATGAACTCTTGTTAGTCTGCAGACAACATTACAATAAAGTGGAGAACCCCACAAATGTAGACACAATGAGAGAGGAAGCCAGTGTTTACAGTTTGAATGAACTCTTTCCTCAGAAGCTGATTGTGAGGATGCAGCTGCTGAGTGGGGCCGGCCTGATTACCTGATTTATTTACTCGATGTGTTTGGGTGTGTTTACAGGAAGGAGTTTGTGGAGGCCTACCTGTGCTACGTGTTCTCGGACTCGGTGTCGGAGCAGTACTCGGCCTTCTCCTCGGGCTTCCTGAAGGTGTGCGGGGGGGAGATCCTGTCACTGTTCCAGCCCTCCGAGCTGATGGCGATGGTGGTCGGCAACAACAATTATAACTGGGAGGAGATGGAAAAGGTCAGTCCGGTGTTTAAAGCTCTGCGTGTGGAGTTTGACCGATCTGACTCATTTGTGTGTGCGCTGAATGATTTCCTGTTAGTCAAGCTGACTCTCCCAGTTATAATTACCTGAATATAACTTGGACCCAAATCACTTAAAGCCACTTAAATTATTCCAAAGTCCAGTCTGACCTCTGACTCTGGTGATATTTGCCCTTAAAGTATGTGTTTGTAATGGCTTTCAGCTACTACCGCATCAAATTTTAGCTCAGCATCTGCTAAATTAACTGAATTGTAGCCATTTGTGTGTCTTCTAATGTGTTGGCCATCTTGAATCAGGTTGACTTCATGAG
>NW_013952446.1:1434347-1440580 GCF_001266775.1 Austrofundulus limnaeus
CACACACACACACACACACACTTTATTGAATCTACATGGGGTGAATCAGTGCAAGAATGTTTTTCTGATGGACATTTTGATGCACAAAAGTTTTTAAACTTTGTTGCGTTTTAAGTTTCTAGTAGCACTACTTATTTATAAAGCTCTAATCTCTAATAATAAAATCTTAACTAAATAAACAGGACATCTGCCTTCAGCTGAAATTGAAAATATTGTTTTCTGATTCTAAACACTTTAAAACATCAGTTAGTTACATTAAAAACTAACTAACAATGACCTTTATTCATTTGTCCATTCAAAGGGTTAACCTTTCCCAGGCGAGTTTTTTTTTTTTCTTTTGGCCAATTTATTTTTAACTCCACTGAATAATTTAAAACTTCTGCTTCATCCTGCACTGCTGTGTGATGCTTTCTACTGCAGACATCATTACCTGCAGGTGGATGCTCCTCTTCATACTTTCAAGTGCACATTTTTTTTCTTTTTTTGAAAATGCTGAGGAGTTAGAGGGTTTTTGTCACTGCTTGTGTGACGTTGGTACAGTGTTAGAGAGCCTTTAGACCCACAACGACCGTTAGGGATGTGTGATGTTGCAGGTGGTTGGTGATGATAAGTCGTTGTGGTTCAGCAGACGTTTTGATAAATTTAACCTGGCTAGTGACGTTAGAGGTAAGACGTGTCACTTGTGTTTCAAAAATGGGGAAAAGACATGAACTTATTGTTAGATTGTTATTAAAAAAAAGCATGGATATTGAAAAGCTAAAGAACTGTGATCAAAAATGCGGAAAAGGCCAATTTATTTATTTCTTTAGCATTTCTTTAGCAGTCTTCTAATTTAGACTTAAATGTGACCCGATCAGGCTCAAGTCTGAGCTCCTCAAGCAGTTTATTCCACACGTGAGGCACGTAAAAACTACTGTAAAAGCCGGTTCACCACGCTTGGTTTTGATTTGTGGAGCAGTTAACAACCCTGTGCTTGCTGATCTGAGAGGTCTGGGCGGTTCGGAGTGTGTAAGATGGTCCGTTAAGTACCGAGGAGCTAGGCCATTCAGTGATTTATGGACAAGAAGGAATCATTTGTATTCTGTAAGAAACTACAGTGGGTCAGATTAAGAACTGGAGTTTAATGCTGCAGTTTTTTTTTGTTTTTCTTTTTTTTTTTTGGTCTCTGATACGACTCTTGCAGCTGCATTCTGCACCAGAAGGAGTTGTCGAGGTGTGTTATTTTTTTTGGCACATTTTGGAGAAAGCCATTACAGTAATCCAATATATCCCTTTTTGTTTTATTTCATTAAATGAGGAAAAACTACAGCAGAACTCTCAGGATGTTGCTTTACTGACAGATAATGTGACTAAAATGTGCTCAGTCCTTCAGTTTGTACTTTTTCTCCGCAGAACGCTGTTTACAAAGGGGAGTTCACCGCGACTCACCCAACAGTCAGATTGTTCTGGGAAGTTTTCCACGAGTTCCCTTTGGAAAAGAAGAAGCAGTTCTTATGTAAGTATTTTATTACCTTCCTCAATCTGCATGCCAGTTATTTTTATGAACTTTTTGTCCTCCTGTAATACATCTCAGGTTGTTGCTGCTTTTTGTGAAGAAGCAGAGTAACAACAAATCTACATACCTCTATAACTAAAATCACGTAATATTCAGTCTAGTTTTAAAAAATGTATTTTAGCACTATGAGGAGTTATCAAAAATGTAAAATCACATTATTTATTTAAAAGATATTTATAGTTGTTGATTCATTGTTTATTTTATAACATTTAAAGTGTTAGTGGATTTGTCTATTTATGGCGGTGTTTGTTCTACTTCATCTCCACAAAACTTTTCATTCGTTTATGCAACAAACGTGTTATTTTGTATGGATTTAAATAAAATAAAATAAAATAATCAGATGTAATTTTTCATTGATGAAAAAGAGGTGATTAAGTTCAATTTTAGGACCTTTGTGCTAAAATCTGGATAAATACCGTTTTCTCTGTGTATCCTTAATGGCCTCCCCAGCAGTATTAAACTGCAAACATCAGACGTCTAAAGAACATTTCCTCCCTGCTGTTGTTTTGAAGTCCACCCTCTGTGTCTCTCGGCTGCAGTGTTCCTCACCGGCAGCGATCGTATCCCCATCCACGGCATGGGGAGCCTGCGCATCATCATCCAGTCCACCACGGCCGAGGAGCACTACCTGCCTGTGGCCCACACCTGCTACAACCTCCTCGACATGCCCCGCTACCAGACCAAAGAGATCCTGCGGCGCCGCCTCACCCAGGCTGTGGAGCAGTATGAGGGCTTCAGCCTGGTGTGAGCCCGGTCCCAAAGGAGCTCCAGTGCACTTTAACAGCAATACCCCCCCCCTCCCCCGCCCGGTGTGAGTGTCAAAAGACTGCAAGTGGCTTTAGACTGGACACGGGAAAGTCACGTTTAAATCTAAAGGCCTGTGTGTTCAAATTCAGATGGTGTTTATTTGTTTTTTTTTTTTTTTAACTGTTCAAGTGTGTTCGAAGGATTTGAACAGCTGATATATGAATATTATAAAATATATCATTGTATTAAAACGTTAAAGAATGCTTTCTGAAATTTGCATGACGACTTGGGGTCTGAGTTGAATCAGAAACGTTCGAGAAACTCTGACTTCTGGGTGTTTGCGTCGTCTGGTTTTTGCCGCCTTTATTGGGTCCTTTTTTCTTTTTTTCTTTTTTTGCAAAGCTGTGTATTTTCTATTCCTTAAATTCTATTTTTCACCTTTTTTAAAGGTTTGTGTTCCTACCCCGATACGTTACGTCGCATCTGGTTATTTTTAATTTATTAAATAGAGTGTTTTATATTTTGACAAATAAACACGTATACGTGTGTAAATAGAACCTTGAATATAATCTCTCGCTCTGACGGTGGGAGAGATGTTAAGTCGTGCTGATAACTTTTAAACCTTGACATTTGTTTTCTTTTTAAAACCTAATAAATATAAAAGCACCGGTTAGTTTTTGTCGGTGGAAGAAGACTTCAGGCCAACACATACGGACCATCATTTGCGGTTGCTCATTCCTGTTTAACTGTGGATGATAAAGCAGCTCTTTAGCCCAACAGTGTTGCCTTCTACAGTCAAACCTGCTGTACGCACCTGAAGTCAGCTTTTACTGGATGTTCTGTGCGCATGTTGTGGGGTGAAAGCAAAAACAAGACTGGCTTTTCTTATGTTTTTTTCTTTCTTTGGAAGGTAATTATATTGATTTCCTTTTGTTGCAGAGATTTAGACAGATCAAACCTGTTCCTGTCAGGTGAATATCGGGCTACTGCTAACAAACTGAAACCTGGAGCAAGCGATGCACAACTCCTCCCAGATCCAATTACCAGTTTATAATTTATTAGGCACTTGGGTCGTGTGCCTTCATTATTTATTAGCATCATCAGGCATGAGGCCCAATTTTGTTTGTGGAGGAAATTAGTACAAGTGACCGAACAACCATAATAGGAATGAGAAATAGCACAGTGTTAGATTACATCGGCTTCTTTCTTGCTGCATCCAGTTTTTCCATTGAGAATCAGCTAATACATTTCTATGTTCAAGTTGGAATTTTAAAAACCTGCTACAACTTTAAAAGTTGGATTTTGGGTTTGGAAATGTGCGTAAAAAGAACTTGCCAAGCCTCAAAGTCCATCAAGCTGCTAGCTCCAGAGTTAATGCTTGTTTGTTTTGCTCTTATTTCACTTTGAGTTTTTCAAGCTGAGAAAACCTGCAAGAAAAAGCCATTGTTAAATTGATAACCTTTTAGCGTTGCGGTTTGCTCCAGTTTCCACTCGCTTTGTTTAGCTGCCTAGCTTTGTGTCTGTCTGAAAGGCTGAAGGTAATGGTTTCGATGTTTTCAAGTGAGTTTCTGTGGAAAGGTTATTAACAATTAATATCTGAAATGTTCTAGTTAGATCTTTGAAACAACGTCAGTTTGGAGAAAAAGTTTATTTCTGGCCAAAACTGTTTTATAACCCTTTACACCACGATCAATTTTGCCTTTATGTAGAAATCTATGATTATGGCTAGAAGTGGCTGTAGCACTTGTAGCAGGAGTATAATTATTCACTTGTACTGTGAAGAAAATCCAGAAATCCACTTTGGGTCAGCTCAGAGTAGCCGTTAGCTCATCGGTCCGGTTAAAATTTAGCTCTTGTTTCTTCAGTTCTATTCTGTTTCCCATTTAAAGAGTCTTCTACAGCAGGTAAGATATTTATTGGTCATAACCTTTCCACAGAGCTCCCACTTCAAAAGATCTGACCCATCCTTTTAACACTCCACAAAGAAATGAGAAAAATTCTGTCCTGAAAATGTCATTGAGCAAAACATGTTGAAGCATAAACGTCAGTAATTGTAATTATTATTGCAGATTAGATGCTAATTAATCTTTTATATTTGAATAAATGCATATTTTAACAGTGTGGACAAATTAAATAGCTTAAATTATAACTAGATAAGCTATAATCGTAATACTTGTTCCAGAATTTGCCCTGCTGTATTAATCCTGAAGACTACAGAATAGTGGTTGTGAAATGGTGTGAGTTGTGTGAAGTTGTTTTTGCATATACGTCTGATACGATACCAGGAGTTAAAGTGAGTCAATCTATTCAGCAATAACAACCTAAATAAACCCAGTATTGTAGAAAAAAAACACCACCTGGGTTAAACTTAGAAACATCTTACATGCTGGACTCCTCTGAGGACACTCCATCATGTTGCTTGGCTGAATACTGCATGAAGTACACACACACACTGTGTCACACAACATTCAACATTTATCAGTGCTTATTTCTCCATGTGAGGCTGATTTTCTCCCACAGAGTTTAGTCCTATGCAAAGGTTTGTGCAGCCCTTATTTGCACCTTTTAATGTGCTACAGAGGATGTGATTTATTTATTTATTTTTTTTTGTTTTTGCATATTTGTCTGGAATATACACAAAGCTCTCTGTTCCAGCCAAGGTTTGAAATAAAATAAATTTGAAAAAAAAAGTGTTCTAGTTTGTTTATGACCTTCTGTGTGTATTGCATTCTTTCACCAGACTTTATGTTTTGGATACATTTTTCACAAAATATCTCTGTCTGTTTCCTGCAGCGCCCCTCCCCCCACTTCTGGAACAACCCAGGTTTCTCTGGGTATCTCCATCAGCCTCATCAAATCTCTGGTAAACTCCAGAATCTTCATCTAACACCACGCAAATAAAAGTCTTAATAAAGCTTTTCATCTGATTAATTACTTGTACACACTGAAAACTAAACTCATTTTTCAAAAAACCAAGAATGATTGACTGAGGGTTTGTTTTGCACAATATATATATTTATATATATAAAAGATTTGACCAATCCATTTCTTACATATATTTTAATAATCAAGCTTTATTGTTTTAGTAGTTTTATATTGCTAAATAATTCTTAGTCTTCAGGAACAACAAACAGCAGTGTGCAGTGTTTGTTATTTTGTGAATGCTTCTAATATGTTTTTCGGCATGTATTTCGTTCTGCAATGTTTGTGCTATTTCAACAATTAAGTTAAAACGTTCAGCTCTTTTAGGACATTATGACTATGACTTCAGGTACTGTATTTCAGCAAAGCATACATTTTAAAAAATATAAAAAAATTCTGCCATGTTTTTTTCTCGTTAATGATTGGAGCTGTTTTCAACAACCTTAAAGCCTTTCAAAACAGTTGTACATCTTTACTGTATTTCTTACTTTTTGTTCTGGTTCTGCAAATTTTATTTTGTACTTTGAGCTAATTTCTGCTTCCTTCAGCTACTATTTTGCTGATTTTACCTTTATTCTGATTTTTTTACCTATCATTTTTAAAATTTTCTGCAGTTCTTTTGCTATTTTAAACTTTTTTGTGCTTCTTTCTACTTCTTTCTGTTATTTTAATTATTGCTATTTTAGCTACTTGTTAGCTAATTTGGGCTTTTTCACTATATTCCCCTTTTTTGTGAAAATTATGACTGCTCAATGCGTAATTCAACAAACATACTTTTTCTGTTTCTTTGTTCTAATTACAGCTGTTACAGCTACTTTTTATATTTTAATGCTAGTTTCAGCGTTTTTAGCTATTAAACAAAAGCATTCCCATTGCATTTTTGCAGGAAATGCAAAATCTCTAGTTATTTTGTTTTTGTCTCATCCAGTCCTTTCAGTATCAATCAGTCAAGACCAGATTGCCATCCTGTTCGTCTGGTTTGGTCAAAATGTTAGTGTCTCTTTAAAAG
>NW_013952446.1:1440878-1446327 GCF_001266775.1 Austrofundulus limnaeus
AAAAAAAAAAAAGCTAATTCTATGTAAAAATTCTGGTGACGTTAGGAACATTAGTTTAATCAAATCACAGAAACTTGTTTGTGAAATGAAGGTGATGTAATGAACCGTTTAGAATGTTTTTGTCAGGGTTGGCATGGAGAGTGGTGGAATGCTACTTTTTGATCTGAGCTCAGTCACCGTTTTAGATCCTTTCTGCATATTTGTGATTTTCTTCAGCATCAGTTTGAAGTAGCTTGGTTTATTTTTTCCCAGACAGCTGCGTTTGTGAACGCAGCTGTCTGTCAAACTCCTGCTTACTGCCTTGAAAGCCTCTCAGTGTGTGGCTGACCTGACCTCTGACCTCTGTCACTTTGAGCTAGTTCTGTGAGGTTTTAGAAGGAGCTACCCAGAGATCCAAATCTAGAGTTCATCAACACAAACTGCACGTTGTGATGTGTTTGTCTTTTCAGAGGCTTTATTTTATATTAAAGCTAGACGAGGTTTTCTGTTTTAAAACTTTTCGATATCATGTTCTACAAAGATCTGTTGTTTCATTTACTACTATGCTAATAATACATTTTTTAAAAAGTGCCTTTCAGGATTCGAGGACACTGTACAGCATGAAATACATTACAAATTGTAATATGATTTGTGTTTTATGCTTTCTTTAGTTTAGTCAATTTTACATTATTTATAATTTTTTATTATAGTTTTTAAGTGATGTCTTTCATTTAAATCATTTTTTACAATAATTTTCTACATTCTGCAAATCTTTTTAGTTAAATACGAATTATTGTTCATTATACATTTCTTTGAATTAAAATTTCTTATCAACATATTCACCTGTAAAGTGCAGCCCTCTGGACTTACTCTGATCTTTTAGTCTGATTTTGTATTTTTATACTCGCATTTTTCTTAACTTTCAACCATTAAAAACATGAATAAAAACAAACAAAGCCCACAGAAATCCATAAAAATACGATTTAATTCATGTTATATACAAAATAGGATTTATGTACTAAAATGTACACACTCGAGATCCATGAACCCTGACCAGTGTTTTCTTTTTTTCCTTCTCTGTAAGTGAGGTGAAAACAAAATTCATAGATAATCATCCATTTTGGAGAAAAAGGGGGGGGGGAAAAAAAGTACTCGCTCACAAGAAATGTAAACATACTGAGTGATCCTTATTTACAGGAAAACAAACACCTCACTTTAAAGCAGCCCACTTCTTTTTTCTGTCCTCTGCTTTTCTTCTAGCAGTGATTTAAAGATTAGCTTATCTGACATTAAAAAGGTAACACGAAGCATGCCAACGAACACACAGTCAACTGTCGACACGGTCATAGAAACAAGCTGCTCGACTGATTCAGTTGCGCTGAGCTGCTGTCTTTGGGCTGTAGTGAAAGTTTTTATTTGAACTTCTAAAGAAGCAAAAAGATCATTTCAGACGGAACAAGATGGTTGAAGCTGAAATAAACATCATCCACTAAGTGAAATCTGTCAAACAGTGACATCTCCCTTAGAAAAATACACATAAATACACTTCTTCTTCACAAATTCTGTAAAAAAGAAATTACGTCTAGTCGTTTTCACTAGTTTTTTCGTGTCTACAGAAGAGAAACACTCTTACATTAAAAATTGGTAAAATAAATTATCAGCATAATAATTAGGGAGATTTACAATATTTGTGCGTCTGTGACTTCGTCTGGACAAACGTCCAGTTTTGGAGGTGAGGTCCGGCAGTTCTCGTGTGAAGCAGGTGTGGTTCTGACTCTGACCCCCCACCCTCACGGTGATGGACAGATTAGACGATCCCAGAGCAGCATGTTGATCCCAGTTTCTTCCAGCAGGGTGAGATGTGTTTGACTTTATTGTCCCGTTGTGTTGTTTTTTTTTAAGTCTCATATGAACTTAGTGGCGTCTCTTTTGCTGATGAGCACCTCCAGCAGTCGCAGCTTGGCTTTGACGTGTTTGTATTCGTGGTACTCGTCCGCCAGCGGGGAGCGGTCCTCCTTCTGGACGGTTCTGTAAAAAAAATAAACAATGAAATAAAAACGAGACAAGAGCTTTCAGGAGACGGAGCTGAAAAATAAGCCGCTTCATGTTCTGGTTCTCTTTCTCCTCTTACCTCCCGTTTTGTCTGAAGAACTGGTCCTCGAACTCCTTCAGGTTCTTGCGGATCCTCTTCTTCTCCTCTCTCGTCTCCTGAAGCTGCTCCACAAGTTCCTCCCTGAGACGGAGAAAGAGAGTGAGAAACATTTAAACGTCTCACGTCAGATGTTGTTTGGGTTTAATACGGCATGCAGCCTCAGTAGTGTCTGTCAGCAAAATATCCCATTAAACCAGTGGACAGATTTTAATGAAACTTTCAGAAATCAATCACTGGGTGAACATCTACAGCTGATTAACTTTTGGAGTTGACTTGATTCTAGATGGCTGCCAAAGCTGACTAAACTTAGAAAACACAAAAAATAGCCATAACTCAGTCATTTTTACAGATACTAAAATAAAATTTGGTATGGTAGTAGCTGACAGTCATTGCCAATACAAACTTTGAGCATTAAAAAACTGTATAAAACTTTATATGAAAGGTGGGTGATGTGCACGCCTTCGGGAAACACTATTTTCATTTTAAAGCTGGCTGGAAAAATGACATAAAATATGAGTTAGAACACAACTTTGCCAAATAAAGAGCGGAATGTGAGAGAAACTGTTAGGATGAGTTCTGGTTTGACCACAGCTTATTAACCCAGTCTCTTCCAGATGGGGTGAGCTGGAATGAAAGGATCTAACAAGATCTTCTGGGCGACTACCATTTTTTTTAGAAGTTTTTTAGAGGTTTTTATCATTTAGCTCGTGAGAATTTAAAATGCTTACATAAAAACACAAAAGGGACACGTTTTGTTGACAGTAAAGCCGTTTCTCCTCTCATCCTAAACGCTGTCATGTTCAACAGAATATTCAGACAATTTTCTGCTGAAGATGAACTCGCAGGACAAAATCAAGGCGGAGGGGAAATCAGTGAATGACATCAATTAAAGGCTTTTTTTTAAACATATTAAGCAGAATTTTAAAAGCGTTCCTGGTACAAAACGACGAGTTGCAACAAGCATTTTGCAGAGAAGAGTATGGCAGCACGTTTCGCAGTAAAGGCTGCATCTGGCCATTGTGTAACATGATTATCTTCTGACCCTGCTATAAGGGGGATGGGAGGAAAATCTCCGCGGCGAGCCTGATGCCGGCTTGCTGTTATGTGTCTTATTTTGAACTGAGAGGAGAAAAGCCATCCAAGCTTTTTTTTTTTACTGTGACAGAGTAATTAAAACTCTAATATTATTTTAGTTATGAAACCTTAGAGGAACTTGTTCATTCATGTCCACAGACGAACCAGTAAACAGTTTTTTTTTTATTTCTGAGGTGCCGACATGAGGCTACAGAATAATACAAATGTTTTCAGAGGTGATCTCAAGTCATTCTGATAGATGAAGGATCTTAAAGCCAGCTTGTCATTGCATTTTCCTTTTTTTTTGGATGTGAGCATTCAGTCGGGAATGCTAAATGCAAAGTGGGTGGTTGAGAATAAGATCAAAAAATATGAAGGAGTAAAAAGTTGGGATTTACTCCTACAGTAAGCGTGAAGCGACGCCTCCCATCTCTGTACTCACGTGGAGGCTGAGTGCAGGTTGGACAGGCCCATGTCCGCTGAGGTTTTGGAGGGCGAAAGCTCGTCCACGGGCGAAATGAAGCCGTCCACTTCCTCGTCCATGGGGTCCATGAAGCTGAACACGCCGAACTCGGGCCTGACGCTCACGTTGACCTGAGTCTTTGTGTCGCTGTCGTCCTCTGAGCCGTCTTCCTCCTCCTGCACAGACGACACAAACAAAGCCGGGTTAAAAAGGGACGCCAGCTGCAAGGCAAGCAGCACACATTAGTTTGGAACCTCCGTAAAGCACGATCATGCAGTGTTAGTCAACAATGGTTAATAATCACCATTTACTGCACATTTATTTAGTAAATTAAACTGATTTCAAATGGAAACCCCACGTGTTAAAGCTTTAGTATCTCATCACCAAAAACAGGAGCAACAGCATCAGATATGTCTGAAAACTCAGCAGCTACTGATTCAACAGCTCTACAGCCACCCAATCAACAGGCTCTGGCCAGGTTCGTTAGAGGGAGGATGGAAGGGATGAGGGGGTTGGAGCGAGGCGAGGGGGTCACTGATCACTGAAGCAGGTGGAGCAGCTCTTCACCTTGATATCGTCGAAGAAAAGTGCGGTTTCACCCTCGATAATGGGCTGAAGGAGGGGGCCTCTGCGCTTGCTGGAGGGGGAGCCCTGTGGTGATGGTCGAGAAGGAGGAGTTAACCACCACACACAGACGCTCACTCCAACAAAGTCTGAGACAGCGAGGTCACGAGAACGAGACTGTGTCCGTTTTGAGTCACGGCTCGTTTAGCAAAAGTTTCTGACTGGGGCTTGTAGAGAACCGAACAGTAAAAAGAAAATAGGGTGGGTGGGGGGGTTTGTTTACTGTGACGACTAAATTTAGATAATCTCAGTCCACACTTCAGGTTCTAATTTGCATTTAAAAAAATTAAATCCAAATTTGATTACTGGTATATTTGAACAAAAACAATAGTTTGTGGTAAAGTCTCCCTCGTGTTGTGTTGCCTGTAAACTCGGGCCACCATCTGTAAATCTCTGAACGTGGATGGTTTGATGAGTAAAGCTGGATGAACGTGTCTGTAACGTGACTCTTCCCACAGCGGGCTCTGCAGCAGCCAGCACCGTCAGGGATTAAAGGGGGCGGGGCAGCAAAAGAGACTTAATGACATAATGCTTACTATGACGGGGATGCTGGTGGCTCTGCACAGGATCTGCTTCACCAGGCGATATCGGTCGTACAGCGGCTTCATGACTTGTCTCTCGTTTTTGGTCACCTGGCGCAGTGAAATGAAAGGAGAGGAAACCCGTTAAGCTTCCTGTAGATGGGAGATGGTTTTACTCAGACAGGAGGAGGGGCTTACAGGTCGGCCTTGGATGCTCTCATAGTGGAGGAGAGCTTTCTGCAGGGCCACTTTCTCGGCTCCGATTTGCTCCCGCGTCATATCCTGTCGGGGCGGAGACAGGAAGTGAGTGGGCGTGTTCTTTTTGGTTGTTTTTGAATCTAAATGTATGGTGGCGGAGGTGGGTGTTACCTTGATGTCCTCGGGGCGGTTCACCTCCTCCCTCTTCTCCTGCAGCTTCTTTATGATGGACTCCAGGGTGTTTTCCACCGGAGGCTTCGGCGCCTTCTCCTGCTGAGGCTTCTTGTCCAGCTGAGAGCCGAAGCTCTTGGGGAGGGTGTTGCTGCGCTGGCGGGTCTGAGGCGGCAGGTCTTCCTCGGACTTTATCAGCTTGCGCTCTGGTAGGAAACAAGGGATTACTGTTTAGTTTAGTTTCATTTAGACCAATTGTGTTTTGCT
>NW_013952446.1:1446826-1452796 GCF_001266775.1 Austrofundulus limnaeus
GTGTGTGTGTGTGTGTGTGTGTGTGTGTCCAGATTTATGTTCCTAATTTAATGCAATTGGTGTTTTTCTATGTTGTTCAACTACAGACCTGGACCAAAAGTATATTACAGATTATTTTTGACAAGGAAAAATGTGTGAAGCTTAGACAATTCACAAAAAATAATAAAAAAATAATAATAACTCTTAAAAATGTATCTACATGGACAGAGATCTTTTTTTCCTTAAGATTTGCTGAAGACCCACCTCTTTTCTTTGGCTTTTTATCAAGATTGAGTTGGAGATTCAGTTAGAGCTTTTTATATATTATACTGTGTTTCTGTATTGCATTTGTATCTATTATTTGTTTGTATTTTGATATACTGTAAGTCTTGACTGAACTGTAAAGCACTTTGGTCAGCTTTTGTTGTTTTAATGTGCTATATAAATAAATTTGACATTGACATTTGTGAATAATTGAACAATTGGTTAATGATGAAAACAGTGTTTACCTTAAAATGTTGCTTTGAAATGAAAAGTTATCAGGAAGGTACAACTTATTTTCCAAATTGTCATCCTTCATACATTAAAAAGCAACTTTTCTCCCCATTAATGTCTTGAACCCTTTCTGAGTCACAGTGAACATTATTACAGCACTGCTCCCTCTAAGTTTTTTGCGGAAGAAGAAAAAAAGAAAAAAAAACTTTCATTGGGTCAGAACATTTGCACATTCTGTTCTAAAACTGTGGGTAAACCACACCCACTGTGACTCCTGGTTCATCCCCTATTTGCTGTCTCCACTCTGCTAATAATTATGTCTGGTGAAAAAAAAAAACCCTGCAGAGAGAGAGAGACCCCCTGCACCCCTCCGATGATCCCTTAGCTATTAATAAAGCCCAGATCACTGTGGGATAACGTCAAGCCATGATCCCAGCAGAGACGTACAGTGATGAGTTTGTGTTTTAGTTTCCACGCTGCATCTGCTCAGACATGTGCACGCATGGGAAGAAGAAAAAAAAAAAAGAAAAAAAAGAAAAACAACCAGACGGCTATAAACTGAGGAACATCAGGAGCTGAAATAGAGAGGGGAAACTTTTACAGCCAGCGCGCCAAAACCCTCAGCAGGACTCCTAACGTGGATGTCATGGAAAAGGGAAGAGCTGTAACTTCAGATGTCAAAACAAAGCGAGGAGTTGTCGCTAGGAAAGAATAGCTGCAGGGAGAAAAAACAAGCTCTGAAGGAACCTGACCGTCAGTAAACACTGGAGGTGTCAGTGAAAATATGCACACCCTCGTGCAATCTGCACGCGCGTATTTTTCTTAGCCGGAGTTACACTAACCAAACAAAATGGAGAAACTGAGCTGAAATTTCAGCTCTGGGAGTCCTGGGGCATTTTTACGTGAAGCTGATCAAGAAAGGTCACTCTCACAGCGGCAGGTTAAACTCCATCACACCTTCTTCCCCACAGAGACCCAGATCGGCACAATGGAACCAGCCACTAAATGAATCCTCTAAATCAACTGCTCGCTGATGCTTCGGGATTAACTAGATTGATGAAACTAAAAACCTGCCAACGTGCCATTTGAGCAAAGGTTTTGCGAGATAACTCGGTGCTTATCTTCTGGACCAGTCAGGCGTGTTGCCATGAAGTTGGAAAAGGTCAATCAAACATTTTCCTCCTTCCGTTCTTTCTTCTTTTAATCATCCTGACGGAGCAGTCGAGATCACAATGGATCGGATGGAAAAATGCTCCAGAAATGAACGAGATAAGGCTAAGGAGTCCAAAAACGACCACTACTACCACGATAAATTTTAGCCAACTTAAAGGCGACTCTCAATAAAAAAAGGGAAGTCAATTTAACACACCTTTTCCCTCAACTCTCAGAACTGTGTTCATCCTAATAATGTGTCATTTCCCTGTCACTGGCAGGCAGGCGACAACAGGGTCTCACACCAGGCCAGGAGCAGCAGCACGGGGTGTACCGGGACAAAGAGTGCAGACATTCCACAGACATAATGCTCTCCGACGCCCACATTCCCGTTCGTATAGTAGGAAGTACTTACGACCACTGCACTGTTTCATAAAGTGATTATTCAGCTCGGCTCAACGCGACATAAACCTCCTTTTGTTGCGGCTTGAAGCAAAAGTCGAACTGGACGCACGTGGTTTGTTCTGCAGCAGGCATGTTTTCAACAAATGGCAGTTTTCCAAACACCACTTCCTGTTTAAAGTTCCTTTCTTACATTTCTTTTTCGCCCCGATCAAACAACTTCTGCATACTTGCTGCTATTTTAACCATTTATATGCCAAAATATTCAGCTCAATCAGGAGTAATGCGCTTTGACTTTTATTTGTTACTTTTGGATTTGTTTTTAATGATTTCCCTCCATTAAAATGCGCTGAGATCTCCACAAGTCTCTATCAGCTATATCTTGCTAATTTTAGATTTTGAATTGCTAATTGCAGCATTTGGCTAGAGCTAGGCTACATTTAGCTTTTATTTTTGCCAATTTTGGGTTTTAGCTATTGTTTCAACATGAGCTTTTTCGGCCAGTTTTAGCACAAAGTATTTACTTCATGATTTTTTCATTTTTTGTTTTAAGTTTGCTTCAAATTTGTTTTACATTTTTAAAGTTGATAGCATTAAAGTTTTACTAAATAACTGTACTATGTGTGTTATATGGTTTGTAAACACTTTTATTGCTTCGTGAAGTGATGAAGCATTGTTTTACGATTATTCTTAACAATCATCCTGAGTTCCATGCAGCAATGTCTCTTTATAGACAGAAATTCAATCAGACAACCTAATATTTTCATAAAATCAGGCAACAGGTTTTCATTTTCTGTTTCAAATTTTAGTTTTCTTTAAAACCAAAACTTGTAACTTACTGTGCTCTGTTCAAGCTCAGGACTTTAAAGTGTTTAAGCTGCCGAGTTGCAGTGTTTCCTGTTACTTTGTTTGCTGATATTTTACATGTTGGCCTTTTCTTCCTCATTGCGCTTTCAAATTAATTGAATTTAAATAGAGAACAGTTCAGATTCACTTATGGTTCGAGTAGAAATGATTCATTGAAAAGAAAATCTTGACAGAGTAGTTTTTTAATAATTTCAGACGGTAAGTATACAGTTTTTTTTTAGATTTCTGTGCATTAATAAAAGATCAATAGAGCGCCTTTAAAAGTAGCTGTAGCCCAGGGGCCCACACCCTCCCTAATCCTGTCCTGCATGGTCAAAGCCAATCATGCATCCACCCCCCACTGTGGGCTTCTTGGGGCTCTGAGCTCTTTTACATATTCAGAACAGAATGTTCAAGGAGGAGGATTAAAAAAAGAATGAAGAAGATCAGACAAAACATCTTCTTGTCTGTGCAAAACATACATCAGCTTAGACAAACAAACGTCCTCAGTGTATGCTTTAAAAAAAAAAAGAAAAATGGGCTGCATGGCAACAAGATCCTCCTCCCCAGAGCGCCAGTATTTTTCCAGGTACAAGCTTTGGCCACTAGAGAGCTCTATGAAACATGTTTTTGCCTGATGAGGCTGTTGAAACTGTCACACTTATTGCAGGGGTGCTATTTTCTTTTTTTTTGCCCTGTGTGTGTGTGTGTGTGTGTTTTAGATCAAACAGGAAGTGGCGATGGTGGGAGCAAACGTAAACACACGAAAGCAGAAAGGGGTCACCGGAAGAAGAAGAAGACAGACCGAGCATGTTCTCTGGGTCTGTTCAGAAGGGTGAACCTGTTGGTTATCATTCCTGTGCACGACTCATCTGAACGTCTGGCCTTCAGAGCAGCTTCACTGTGCCCAGGTTCCTCTGTGGAGCAATCTAAACGGTCACCACAAACTGGGCCCTAGTTCCTTTCTGCACACCGCTGCAATGATAAAACCACACTCAGGAGGACTAATGGGAAAAAAAATGAAATGAAATTTTAAAAAGAGAAGAAGAAGAAGAAGAAGAAGAAGAAGAAGAAGAAGAAGAAGAAGAAGAAGAAGAAATGCCCATGAGAGATGATGCAACCCTTTCAGATTCTGCCAACTTAGTGTTAGAAATCCTAAACCTAACAACCAATAACATCCTCTGTAATAGTTTATGTTTTGAACTTTGATTTGTGCAGATAATTCATAGAAATGCATGTACCTGGAGGGAAACAATCCTAAATGGAGCATCAATAACACCCCCCACCACCTTTTTTATGCAGTTGTCTGGGTCAAGCCNCACACACACACACACTCACACTATTAATTAATGATAAGCCTGCACACACTCCAGAGAGGTGTTTACATCCAGGTGTTTACAACTGTTTAAACCAATTAAACCAGAAGATAACAAGCTTTGATGGACGATCTCAGATATGAAAACAACAAACACGTATCTCCTGCTATAATCGAGCAGGAAGATAACTTGTTGCAAGAGAGGAGAAGGAGGTGCGCAAATCTGCAAGTTGTTTACATATTTATAAAATTATTTGTTTATCTTGCATGCATGCAGTATACAACGCCTTGATGTGTGGTAAATAAATGACGGGTGTGTTAAAAGCAGCAGCAGGATGGAGCCGTGCGATCTCACCTCCCCAGCTGCCGCTGTCCTCGGTCAGAGAGGTCAGGTCCAGCCGGGGGACGTCCTCGCAGTCCGGCTCGGAGACGCGCACCTCCCCGCCCCCGATCCTCCCCGCCGGGTCACAGGCCACGGGCGACTCCTGGATCTTCATCCTCAGCGTCTGCACGACCATGAGAGTGGAACAGGCACAGAACACGGTTACTGCTCTGTTCAACGTCGTCAGTAAACAACAGCCAGTCTGCGCGAGAACACACTCTTCAAGTTCAGCCGCAAACAAATACGCAGGCTGTGGCCCCGCCCACTTGGAGGTGGAGGCGAGAGGCTGGGCGGATCCCCGCTCCTGATTGGCCGCCTTGGATGTGACTGAAGCATCCGCCCATCGTCGGAGCGTGGCTTCGCTCCGCCTCATGCCTTCACCCTGAGGAATCCCTCAGCCAGTCCCAACCCCTCTGCGCAGCCGCGGACTTGTTTACAGGAGCAGCGGGGTGAGGGAGGGAGGGGCGCACGCCGCAAGAAAAACCTCAGAGAATGTGAGTCAATACACGTAGGCTGACAGGGTGATTTCATTTTTCTCTCTTACTGTCTCTGTACCTCCTCCCATCCATGTCCCTGCAGCTAAACTTTCTCCTCAAAGCAACACTACAGCCCCTCCTGGACCTCAGTATTACATTTGCTGCACATTTATAAGGAGGTCAGTGATATAATTGCCTGTTTATTTTGTCTGTTAGCAAAATATCTTACAAACCACAAGACAAATGTTAATGGACCTCTCAGGAAGAGATCAATAGATGTGTATCTACAGCTGATTACATTTTTGAGTAAACCCGTAGTAATTTATTACAAATATCCTGATAAAATTTGATCATTTTGTAGCTGAAAGTCATTTCCAACACATACCCTGAGCGTTAACATTTTGTGCATAAATCGCCGTTATCTCTCATACAGGTCTTCAGTTTTATCTGTGACCTTCTCAGATCCCATCATGCTCATCAGTGATCAAAGCTGAGCAATCAAAAGGTGGGGGAACTAGCGGGAAACAACCTGGTTCGCGGTTCACTCGGTGCAAGGCCTCATGGGGTCTTGTTTCCTCTGTCTGGGCAAAGCAGCAAACTATTTTTAGTTAAAACTGATCAGGACTCAGCCAGTTTACTGGAAAGGCTGCACTCCAATCCACGTCCAGCTATTTTTTTTTTCTGTTTATTGTAATTGCAATCCAAACGTTGTTGTTTTTGGCTCTGGTGTGTGAGACATGACGCCGGAGCAGCCTAATCCATGTCAGGTGTGTGTTCTTCTGCAATGTGGCTGTGGTGGAGGGCCAAGAAGGCAGGGGGGGGTTTATCAAGTCTCCTCAGCTGTTCTACGGGATGTGATGCGAATCATGAGAGGAAACAAAGTAGCACTTGAGCATGGCGAGAACGTGCAGACTGTGACTAAC
>NW_013952446.1:1453106-1473391 GCF_001266775.1 Austrofundulus limnaeus
TTTTTTTTTTTTTTTTTTTACATCTTACATAATACTGGTGTCTGCAGGTTCTTATTTTGTCCAAAATAAGCATTCCTTGTGTAGTGAAACGTTTCGTCTCTCCTTCAAGAGACTTCTTCAGTCTGATGAGTTTCAGGTGAACTCAGCCTTATAAGCACTGCCTCCACATGGACAAACAGGTTAGTCACATGCAAAAGAGGGCCATCGCCTAACAATAGGCTTGATTCGCTCTATTGTTCATAGAGGGTCATGTGCCCCATCACCTGACTTATTTATAATTTACTTATTTTTTTTCTTTTTGATTTTTTTTCTACCTGGATTACTGACATGCATCAGGACACTTTGTGCAAAATGTTGATAAAAGCAGAAAACGATCTGTAAATTTCACAAACCCGTATTTTACTCACGATGAAATGTTAAACATGTCAAATATTTAAACCAAGCAATTGTACGGTGGTTAGGGGGAAAAAAATTGGATGGCAGCAGCACGTTTCAAAGAAATTCAGACAGGGCCGTGAAGCGTCCCCTCATCGTTTTAGCTGCTGGAGTTTTTGGAAAGACACGTCGTCACATTCTGGTCTGACGGAGAGTTTCAGCTGTTGACAGTCCCAGATGTGCTTTGATGGATTTCTTATTTCATGATCCACAAAGTGTTTTCTACAAGGGAGAGGTCTGGACTGCATGTAGGCCAGTTCAGCACTGCTGTTGGAGGGAATACAGTCAGATTTTTAGCATTGTGTTGCTGAATTATGGCTTCTTCTTTGCATGATAGAGCTTTAACCAGTATTTTTTGGATAAAACGTGAATTATGTTCACAGAAAATGGAATGTTCCTGAGTTCCTGTGAGGATATCAATAACAGAACCTGTTCTTAATGAAGTGCTTGCTGCCTGTGTGTGTGTGTGTGATGAGGAGGGCAGATGTCACAACCCCTCAATGCAGGACTCCTCGATGTTCATCTCACAAAACAATGTTCAGAATGACAACAAAAGAGTCTGAGGGTGTTTACTCCTCGACCTCTCCCAGTCCCCCAGATACCAGGCTGACGGGATCTGTGGAAAACAAGGTCAATCCACAGAGACCCATATGATCCACCACTAACATCCGCCACAGAGACACACCCAGATGTTCTTTGTTCTGACTGGTCAGAGCTGTTCTAGAGGTTATAATGCTGGAGCTGATTAGCGTAAACAGGACTCCACAGCTGGCAGTAACCAGTTTTGGCAGCATTTAGATGCAGTGGAAAACAATGAACCTTCAAATAAATAACATCAGCTCTAATCTAAAGGGTGAATTATTAAATCCCTTTCTTTAAAAAGTTTTCTGATGTATCTAAAATATGGCACAATGTCCCTTTCTTACATGTTTTGAGTCTCAGAATAGACCAGGCCTTTCTGTGTGACTCCTATTCGACCGTATAGGTGTGGGTGTGTGCACGTGTCGATGGCTGTTTGTTTTGGGATTGTTTGGCAATCTGTCTGGGACAAGCACCGGCCTTTCACCCTGTGAAAACTGAAACAGGCTCCTATGAAAGCTGATGTTTGCACATCTATAACTTTTAGCTGATAAATAGGTGAAACAGAATTAAAAATAAGAAACAAAATTGATCACAAGAGAAAAAGTGAAAGTCATGTCTAATCTTTGAATGTTTCTTCCAGGAAGTCAATACTGATTAGTTTTCCTCTTTCCTTTTGTCTTTTCTGTTATCCATCAGCGCACATATTATTGTGTTATGACCTGCTCTTGCTTACCTAATAGCAATGTTCTTTAAACCAAACAAAATCACATGTTTGCATACTGAACATGAAGCAGAGTGATGCACAAATCCAAACATTTTACTTTGAAGTACAGTTATTAACAATAAATATCTTACCTGTTGAAAATAACTCTTTGAACAACATCTCTTCGCAGAGTTTAATTCTGACCAGCTTGACAAGCTAATGGCTAGTCTGAGTCAGATCCTGTCTACAGTGAAGCATCTTAAAACATCTCCAACCAAAAGCATTTCACAGTGATTTCATGCAAACACTGTTTTATAAACATTTACGCCACAGTCAGTGTCACATTTCATAATTATTCAGGCAAAAATTTGGTCTTCCTGCTGGGGGTGCCGTTCCTATTTGTAGTTGCAATTACTTTCAATGTGATAAAAAATAATAAAAATCACATAATAAATAACTGTCAAAGTAAATAAGTATGAAATTGCATTTTCAAGAACCACTTTGAGCTCAGATTAGCTGTTAGCTTATTAATCTGCTCAGAACTGAACTACTTCTCCAAACTGAGGTCGTTCAAAGAGCCATCTACAACAGATAAGATGTTAATTATCTCTATACTTTCTGTAGAATCCTACTTTTAAAGATCTGAAGTAAGTTCATCAAGTAAATTTCCTTTAATCTTGTTTTTGATGTTGAATAAAGGTAACGTAAATTGAAGGCATTTTAATATTTCCATTTCATTTAATGAGCTAATAGTTTGAAGCGGCAAAAATGAATTGTTTACAGGACTAGTGCCGTGTTTAAAGACACATAAACATGAGAGAGTGTGTCTGCAACAAGGAAAACTAATAACTAGTCTCTTTATTGCTTAATTTTGAACATTTGAATGTGACTCAGCAGGAAAAGGCTCAAACATTACCAACATGTTGACTTTGTTCATTTAAAGCTTGTTGGTTCATGCCCATCACTCTCTGTCACATGATTAATATTTTAATTGAAAAAAGTAATTAATGAAAATTAAATAATTAATGAACATTGGGCAAATTAGATTAAAAAGATAATTTATTTTGCAGTTAATCAAAAAATTTTATGACATCGATGATCTTTGTTACGCAACAGTTTAAATCCTAACGATCACCATGTAATCAAGAACAAATGATTAATTATGGATGTTCACATGTTTCTGAAAACTGTTTATTATGTACCAGTTAAATAATAAAACAACGCTCGGCTGTATTAATAAAACACTGTTGGAATTGTTTTAAAAGTTCAGAGTAAATTTGATCCGACTCATTAATATTTTTCTGTTTCTGGATTTTTTTACCGTCTGTCACCGAAAAGCAAATGTGGGTTATACTGGTTAGAACTTGTTTAGTTTTACACTTGTATCTTTAATAAAAAAAATTTTAATGTTTAGAAAGTGTTCATCTTATTTCCCTGTTCTATGCTTCTCTAAACGTCCTGTTATATTTCAAAAATTCACTTCCCTTGTTCATTTAATTAGTTCTTTTTTGTCACTCGCCTGACCTGAATCTCTGTCACCTGTTTTTCATCACAACTTCAGAACATTAAGTTCTTTGCCTCTTTTGGTTACTTCCTGGTTCTTGATGTATTGTGCTTTTTTTTTTTTTTTTTGGCAGACCGGCTTTGCATGTTGTTTACCTTTGCCAGTCATCCTGATCCTACAGGATCCTTGTTTTTGTTCATAAAGAGATCACTTTCATTTCTGTGTTTCACTTCTTTTCACTTAGCAAAGAATTTAAAAAAATGTTGATTTCATTCTTAAATCATATTGATTCCAAAACTTTACTAGTTCATTCAATGATTACCTTCTGCAAGTTTCATTGAAATATTTCCACTGATTTATGATATATTTTGGTAGAAGACACACACACACACACCTACTATGTCTCTCTATCCTTGTGGGGACTTTCCATTGACTTCCATTCATTTTCTGGAAATTTTATATCCTAACCCTAACCATGTACCCTAAAATTAACCTCACAGGTACCTTCCTGACCCTAAAATTAACCTAAACTCTATTCACACCTTGGTCCTAAACCCACCCCCCTACACAAAATCAGCCTCCGAAGTCGTGGGCCAGGATTTGGTCCCCACGAGGCTGCATTTTCCCGAAAAAATTGTCCCCACCAAGTAGCAAAAACAAGGACACACAAACAAACACACACACATATAGAGGGAAAAACATTATCGCTCAGCTTTTGTCTTTCTGCAGCAAGAGATTAAAACTTTGTTAAACTGATTAAAGAGTTGTTGACTGATGGCTCACTTTTACTTGATGTGTTTACACTGTTTGCTTCAGCAGACTGAATAATCTACTGTATCTACTGTCAATAATTATCACCCTGCTGTGCTCAAGAACAATTTAAATGGACACACACACACACACACACACACACACACACACACACACACACACACACACACANCACACACACACACACACACACACACACACACACACACACACACACACACACACACACACGTTCACTCTCTCTTCCTGGGAAAAATCAGCCACAAAGTGTTCCTTCGCCTGAATTGAGGTTACGTCATGAGGTGAGGGCCAGGTGGTGTAAAGAAAGGCTGATATGGCTGTGTGTGTGTGTGTGTGTGTGTGTGTGTGTGTGTGTGTGTGTGTGTGTGTGTGTGTGTGTGTGTTATAGGTTTTGAGTGAACGAGAGGATGTTGGACAATGATTAATCTATTGGCTAACACACAAATAAACAAATACTGAAATTGAAGTTTTGCTGAAGCAGCAGAAAGACAAAGATACAAACATAAACTTTAATCCCAGTTCCTATTTTTGATGGCACCGATTCTTGATTTAAAGTGACAGTACAGATCTTTTGAAGTTTAAAGATGATAAACAATAAATATCTTACCTGTCGTAGAAAGCTTTTTGAGGGACCTTTTCTTAGAGAAACCACTTGATTTTGATCAAATTGAAGAGTTCATCTCAAAGATTTTGAAGGGCTGCATGCAAACACTTTTTTGCACCAGTTCATCATTGTGCTCTGTCTTTTTTTTATTTTACACAATTTTTTTTACTTTGACAAAAAACAACTAAATTAGCTAATTTAAATTTCAAAACATTTTCTTATCAATTTTACATTATGCTACTGATTTATTATTAGCCTAACTCTTTATGGTTCTTCACATTAAATGTGTTCGAACATAGAATTTAGATGTTTGTATGATGTATACCTTCAGCAAATTTAATAAACAATAGTGTTTGCTGAAATGACTTTTTTTTATCCAGGCAAATCTTGTTTTTGAAATTATCTCTTAAATTGGCTTCTAATTACCAGTTAGCTTGATTCCCTCACAACAATTTCTCTCTGCTGCAGGTAAGATACTGACCGGTCAGAAATAGTGCACTGTCCCTTTAAGTCCACCCTCTAAACATGACTCTTAACTTAAGTAAAGGGTTCCTGCAAACTCGTCTCACTTGTGGTGAAGAACCAGATTTCATGAGCAGACATAAACACATGGTGCAGCTGTGCATCCAAGACTTCAGAAGACATTCACATGTGCATTTGTTTACATTTATTTCCTGGAGTCTAACCTCAAACATGCACATGGTAACCCTGTAAATCAGATAATAGAGTGTAAGGAGACATTTTGACATGTTTATGTCATACAGAGGGCTTTTAAAAAGGGTTTGGATTTATCAAACTAAAAGCCGTTACAGGTATATTGTAAAAAAAAAAAATCTAAAATACGTTATATATTAATTTTACATTAAAAATAATATTGTAAGAGTAAATTTCCATAATTAGAAATGTCATCACGGTTTTAAAGACAGCCAAGCTAACACGTGCAGAAGAGCAAAAGAAAAACAAAACATCACTTTCCCCAATATCTGTTTTCTGGTATTGCAGGTACAACATGTTTTGGTGTGAGTGTATCAGTTTACAAAGATTGACGCACTGGTATGAACAAGCCAAAGCCAGATGTTTGTGTGTTTAAGGATCAGAACTGAATGGGCTGGACGTATGAACCGGAGGACATACTGTATTTGTCCTGAAATCCATTTGCATCAATCATTTGCCGATGATTCTCGTAGAAACAATTCACAACGTCTTATTTTTCGCCCGCCCCCGAAAGCAACAACAAAAATGGAAACAAATGTGTGCCATCTTCATGTTCCCCCACCAGGCGATTCTACGACCCAGCTGGGAGGCTCCTGCACCCAGGGATCGGCGACCTGCCGTCTCCAGATGGCAGCTCGAGGCCTCGGTGTGGGTGTGGTGGCAGAGCTGCAGACCGACCTGCAGCTGAAATCCATCTGCTCGTTTGAGGAAAACGGCTCGGCACGCTGGCCGAGCGTGGCCAGGTGTCGGTCTGGATTAAAATCGGAGACGAGCAGATGGGGAGGGTGGCTTGATTATTTAAGCCCACACACCCACAGCAGCACTAAAGCTCACATCGTTGTCACCATGTTTTTAACATCTGAAAGTGACATGAGTTTGTGAGAATAACTACAGTCAAAACAGAAACTTAAGGTTTTAGCTATTTTTGTTGCTGATATCATCTCATGTCGGTTAGATTAAATAAGTGAGCTTATCAAGAGCTGTGTAAATAAATCCACTTGAGTTTGACTAAAGTGACTGGAACATTAATGTTTGGAGAATGCTATGGTTCAGACTATTGATTTTTTTTTTGTGCAGTCTGATGTTTTCTGAAAAACATCATCTGACTGTGGAACGCTGGTACGTGTTTATTTGCATGTAGAGCGGGTAAATGAGATACCATCAAGAGAAATTTCCCTCTCAGGTACGAGCACTGATATTTGAAGATGTCCACCTACGAGCGAGTCAGTCAGTCAGGACGCTGGTGTTGGAACAAGTGGGTCAAAGTTCATTTATTCCTGCTGATTCTGCTTGTCTTCAACCTGCCTCGCTTTTTCTTTTAATTTCCTGTCACTCAGTTTCCTCTGCATCACAGGTCAGGCAGATTCCTGGAACCCTCATCCTCACCTGCTCTAACTTATCTCACTGTATATGAACCGTACAAACAGCATTGTTCCACTCTGCTCTGTATATAGTTTGACCTCTGGCATGCTTTTTTGTGCTTCTTGCTTTTTATTTACTCCCCACTTTTCCCTGCTTGTGTTCCCCCAAACCTTTGTTAAATCACAATGAAAAATCTGAGCTATTTGTTAAAGTCAGAGCATTTATGCTCTCTGTTTCTCCAACTTTGGCCCTCACCACAACGGAGTCTGGGAAGGAAACTCACCTGTGAAGCAGATCTGAGGCCAGCTTTTCTGGAACTCTCCTTCCTAGAAAAAAACAAAACAAAACAACAAAACAAAACAGAGAACACTTCAGCAAAATAAGAAATTGAACACCAAGATGAGATCACACAGTCCTGCACAGTTTACCTCAGAAGCCTGAGGGAACCCCATGCACTAAATACACATATCTTTACTTTTAGTTCTTATCAGATTAGGCACCTGAATGTCAGAGGAGGTCAAACATGGGGCTGAAGATAACAGACATGGTAGCTGTTTGGTAGATTATTAATGCAAAACCATCAGTCATGTAGAAAGTGTTCTAACCTGTGTTTTTATCGGTAAAAGGTGGAGATGTGAGGAATTTACCCTTTGAGATGCGGATCCATGTGGTTTTCAGCAGAGCTTTCAGCAACACATTCTTTGAGCTGCAAAGACAAGACTGTGTTGAAACTGTAATCATTAACATATGAAATGAAACAAGCTTTACACATCTTAACAAATGATTAGAATAGGTTTCCTTTGTTATCAGTCAGTCAACACAAATTAAAGTGATTATTTGTTAAACCTTGATGGAGAGCTTTCTACCAGTGTTATTTTAACTTTAACCTTTTAATCAAAACAGAAAACAGGATACATTTTACAAATCCACTAAGAATATGGAGCTATACTCTTCACTTTCAAATCAATAGTAACAATGACAATCAATATGATAGTTTCAGAAGATGATAAAGTTTTAAACCATTTAAAAAAAGGGAAAACAAAAGAATCGCCAATATCATGAGAACAAACAACAAGACTCTGAAGGTATTTCATAAAAAGTGGCAAATGAAAATCTACTTATTTCATCCATCTGCAATTTATTTCACAAAAGTTCTCTCAAACAAAACCTGAGAAAAGTGTAAACATAAAAAACCCTCCACTTAAATCTGCTTTAAAGTTGAACTGATTATATTAGCTTATTTAAGATAACTGTTATAGGTTGTCTTTAGATTTTAAGGCTGATTAAACAAAAAATGAATGAGCAAATGACTGAGTGCATATTTACACTCTATGAGCCTGAGGCAAAACCTGAGTTCTCCTCAGGTTTTCTGATGCAACCTTGCTGCACGTTAGCAGCAGCAGCATTAAAACTCCTGAAGATTTCACAACTCGTGCTCGACTTCAGCGACTTCTGACCCACAGAGTTCTCATTAGCACCCGCAGATCCGGTCCGACCTCAAGCCATTGCTGTTATTGTGCGTCATCTGCACTCTGAGGTAAGAGCTACCCGTCTGATCTGAGCGTCTTTAGTTCTGCTCCTGGAGTGTGACGCTAAATAAATCATGGAGTCAGCTGGATGACACACCCTGCAGTGCGTGCAGCTTCGCATTCATGGACGCCTCCTGGAGGCCAAGTGAATCAACCCAAACTGGTCATAACCTGTACGTTTTTCTGCCTTACTGTTCCTGTACTCCCCTCCTCCCAGCCTGTTGCTTTGAGCTAACAGCTAATTATTGTTTTAATATTTTAATTTGTCTTTTAATTCAATAAACATATACAAATAACTAACAGACACAAATAAACTGCCATTTAAACACAATGGCTGTACACCATTTAGAGCAGTGCTTCCCAAAATCTTTAGCTTTTGACCCACAAAATAACAGAAGTAAAGACCTGTGTCCCCAACTATTTTTGGTTGATAAACACTGGTATCAGATCAAATATTCAAAATGCTATACTTTGATCCATATTAAGCACACTAACCTTGGGTCCTGATCCCACCTTTGGGAACCACTGATTTAATGTATCCATCAAAAATAACAAAACAATGATTTCACATCAGCCTTATCTGGGCAGGCATGGAAAGGTCCCCAAGTTTCCAGAAATTTCTTGTTTGAATCCGTTTGCAAAGACCTGAGATTTTTCTATTTGAATGACTGAAATCATGTTTATCATTCTTTCTTTTTTAAAAAGAAAGAAAAGATTTAGATTTACGTATTATGAGATTTTTTTTAGCAATGCTTGCCCTCATAGCTAGAGGCATAGAGATTTTTATTGGGACCAGAAGGCATCAGACGGTGTGGTGATGATAAACATTTGTCACATGCTTGATGAGACAGACAGTAATCTTACGCTGTCTACTTTTTGAAGAACATAGGTGATAAAACACCTAAATTGAGTCAGCTGACAGGATATCAGTTAAGCAATAAATCGTTATTCTTGCAGGAATGTTAAAACAGCCATTTAGAAAATGAAAGGACCACTGCAGCTATTTTTAGTTTGCAAAATTTGACTGCACTGACATTAAAAAAAGTCACACCGACGTAGTATTCTCAAACCTCGGACTGACATACTGTCATGTAAGATTTTAAATTTGGACAATAAACATATAAAGTAAACAAGCAAAACCAATAATCTGCTAAATATCTGTTCATCACTTCACCCACTGAAGCCAAACACTCAGCACAGCTCAGATCCGTCTGATCTCGGATCTTTAAGTGGATAAAAGCTGCAACTAAATGAACGCTCATGAATGGCCTAATATGTAACAATTAGAAAAAGATGCTGCAGATTATGTGTCAGGGAACCATTAGGATGCTAAACAACTTCCGCTCATTTCCCAGCTCGCCTCCCTTTAGTGATTCTTACTGCAGTTGGCAATAATTCACAATAACAAGGAGGTGAAAAGAAAAAAAAACCCGAAAAAAATAAAACAAACAAACAGGGATTTTAAATGAATGCTCCATTTTCACGGGAGCATCAGTGGAGAACATTATTAAATGTTGATGTGCTGGCAGCTCTTGAAAAGATTAAAATAAAGTCAAATATGTTGAGTTTGACAGATTTCAGAAAGCACTGTGCTGTGTTGTGTGGCTCAAAGATGAAAAGCCACGAGGATGAAAGCAGTTCTGACTCACTGTGTGGGCGGCCTGGCTGTCAGGGAGCGCCACTAGTGTTGGGTTGTGTTTTGATTTCCTGGGTTTGGAGGTCTGCTCAGCAGGACAGTCCTGTTCGCCCCTCGAGTCCACCCGGCGGCTCGTTTCCTCCCCCAAGCTGCCCGGGCTGCAGCCTCCGCTCGACGATACGTTCTCCTTGTTGGCGTCCGCCCTGATGGAGGCGGCGGCTCTGTTCTCGGACGAGAAAGCAAACACGGCTGAAATTAGACATCTGTCTTCCATCTGACTCGGCTGGGTTTTCTTTGCTCTGTCTTTATTAGTTTGACAGGGGATGAAAAAGAACAAAAGCCAAGGTCATCCTGATGCCTTACTTATACCACCTCCAGCAGATAATGTGCTGTTTAGCTTTTGTGCTAATTCTATTTACAGTCTGTTTACTGTCCACTCTCCTTTTGACATTTTTTTTCTTCCCCTGGACTAAGACCGTCCTCTAATCTACATGTCACTGATCTCTCAGATTCCCTGAAGTCTCCATCAACAGGGATTAGCTGCTAACTGGGGTGACACCAGTTGTTATGACTGTGTTTTATCACCTGCGGACAAGCTCGCGAACACAGAACTTCCCAAATGGATTCTTTAACCAAACACCATTTGGAAATGTCATTGGAGAAGCGCTCAGGGCGAGATTTATTAATAAACAAAACTACTGTGCAGTAAATATTCACATTTTTGCAGCCTGTTTTGAACCAGTCTATGTCATGTTATAAACATAGTTATTTGTAACAAACTTCATAAAAACATAGAGGTTATGAATATTTTTGCTTGAGCTTAGTCTGATAGCTGCTGTTCATACAAGGGAGGTTTTTGTGAATACCCCGAGTTTTGTCCTGATGCATCTCAGTAATCCAGGTAGAAAAATCAAAAAGAAAAAAAAATAAGCAGGTCCTCTGGGGGGGTTCTTCTTTAGTGAAACATTTCGTCTCTTCTCCAAGAGACTTCTTCAGTTTAATGACTTTCAGGTGAACTCAGCCAGCACTGCCTCCACATAGTGGACAAACAGGTTAGTCATATGCAAAAGAGGGCCATCGCCTAACAATAGGCTTGATTAGCTCCATTGTTCATAGAGGGTCATGTGCTCCATCATCTCGGTATCGTTGGGGCCCTGATTCACACCTTTTGCTCACAGGGGGCTGAGTCATAATTGCAATAACAGCGTTGTAGGAGGAGGACAACTGGACACGAAGGCCTCCACCTCTGTTTAATGGTGGATGGTTTTTCTTCACAAAGATGGCTTCCTTTACTCCTCTCTCAAACCAACGTTCCTCTCTATCAAGGATGAGAACATCTTCATCCCTGAAAGAGTGACCGCTGGCCTGTAGATGAGTGTAAACTGAAGAGTCCTGAACTGATGATGTAACTCGTCTGTGCTGGCTCATTCTTTTGAACAGTGGCTGTTTTATTTCCCTGATGTATGACTGATCACAGTCCTCCTGACACTTAACAGCATATACTATATTACTCTGTTTTTGCTGGGGAACTGGATCTGTGGGGTGAACTAATATTTGTCGTAACGTGTTTTGGGGTTTGAAAGTCACTGGGACCTCATGTTTAGAGAATAAACAGAGCTTATAAGGCTGAGTTCACCTGAAACTCATCAGACTGAAGAAGTCTCTTGGAGGAGAGATGGAACGTTTCACTAAAGAACCATCCAGAGGACCTTCTTATTTTTTTTTCTTTTTGACCCTAAGTTTTGTTAATGTTTCAGCCTTGCATCCACAAAGAATTGCCATTTTAGGAGCCCAAAGCTGTATTTTATGAAAACAGGTTCCAGAGTAAATAATAAATAAATAAATAATATGTAGACAAATAAACCCCAGCCTATTGAAGCTTATGTTGTCATATCCTCACCTTAAACTAACTCATGACCTGAGGTGTTTTACAGTTCACACACACCCACCATTGAAGCTTTACATGCTCGGCACCTTGTTTCCTGTTTTTGGTGTGCTTTTGCTGCAGCATTAGCGCCACACAGAGGACTGGAATAGTTCCTACAGCATTTTGAGAACTTTTCTGTGTTTTCCAGATGGATGAAGACTTTTCTAGAAATGGTGCCATGTTTACAAGGATAGTTTTAAAAACAACAAGACCTAAATTAGACAAAGTTTTTAAATTTTCCGAGATGTTATAACATAAACAAATATTTATTGTTAAGAAAGACAGTTATCATTTAGGTAAATTAAACCTAAATGGGTGGGAATTTAGGTACTCCTTGCTCAGTGACAACAAAATACTTCAATGAAATTCTTTCTAGAATGTTCTTGATTTTACACAATTTCTTTTTCATTTTGATAAATATTATTTTCTAATGATGCATAACTTTCTTCTGCATCTTAAGAAATTAACTTATTATTTTGATTTACAACAGGAAAATGTTTCGACCTATGTTATTTTTTATTCTAACAAAACATTAAGTTAACAGAAAAATAAAACTTATATGAATGTTTTCAGCAGTTCATTTCAGTGTTGTAGTTAAAAAAATGAATTCCCATTTGTTCAATGCTGGTAACATTTCCTGACAGCCTGTACCTGTTTCTGGGTCTTAAGCCCTCCTCCTGCTGCTCTCGCTGGTGCCGACGTCTCTGTCGCACCGTTAGCGTCACTCTTGAGGGACCTGTGGTCAACTTACTGGCCTCTGAAAGTTGATCTACTAAAGGGTTTACTTCAAAGAGGTGCTGCTCCACTGCTGAGCTAATGGTCTGATCCAGAAAACTGCAGGGGGAGAAAATAATCTGATTAAGAAAATTTAACATCTTATGTTCCATAGTCTTTACTGTTATTATCAATAAAAACAATGAACATATGTAAATAGGTTTTTATGGCAGCAAAAATGTACCCAGTCAAATAAAAAAATAAATCAAAATGATTTATTGTATGCTCATGTAGAAAAGCTCACATACTTCACAACATCTGGCCTGCAGTGGACTGGTGAGAGGTGGTTACTGAAAGAAAAACAAGAGGGGAGGATTAATGCTACAAAAACAAGTGGTCACAACAGGACACTGAGTAAAGCTGTGAACTGCCTGGGGGGCTCCAGTTATAGCTCTGTGTGGTTAAAGTATCTACATGCACAGGTGAGTGTTAACCTCAGCTGGGATTAGAGCTTAAATAGGTCCTATGAGAGAAAAGTGGCTGGCCTCTAGGACAACAGAGTCGAGGGCGTAAACAGTTATACTCATCGGTGACATCATCTGTTGGGTATTCTTTCTCATTTTCTCAAAATAAAAAACAGTTCAGAACTTGAAGAGGAGTTCTGTGGAAAGTTTGTGAGCAGTTAGTATCTCACCTGCTATAGATAGCTCTTTGATCTACTTGTAAGTTTAAAGAAAAAAAAAAAAAGAATTCTGACAAGATTATGACGCAGGGCTGAGATCAAAATAAATTGCTGCCATTTTAAAACTACCTCACGATTTTGTATACTTTTACATCACGGCCAATTTCACAACAATTTACATAGAATTTATAGGCATTTGCAAGGACAAATGGCACAAGCAGCTAGCAGTAGCACTTCCAGCTGGTGGTTTTAAAATGTATAAATTGTCTTAACAACAAACAGCTTAGATATTTTTTGAGACTGGAGTTATTTTAAAATGGTAGCAATCCATTTTACGCAATATTTAAAGCAAGTCCATCAATTCAAGTCAAAATTGAACTTTGTTTCTCCAAATTAAGGTTGTTCAAAAGCGATCTGCAGCAGGTAAGATATGAACTGTTCACAATTATTCCAAAGGCGTAACAACAAAAAAAAAGGATTAAAAAAATGATCAGTTTTCATAATGATTATTTAGTCTGAACCTTTCTGAATAACAATTCAGGATGAAACATCAGCTTGTAAAAATGAGAGAGCTGTTGCTGAACAAAAAGCTGAAAAAGTTGTGCAGTATTTTAAGAGTATATGTTTAACCTTATCTCGGTTATGCAATGTGTTCTTATTCACACATTCATTTTCTAATATATTTTAGCACGCTCACAACGCTTTTCATATTTTTGTTCTTACATCAGTATAAGCAGTGGGACAGTTTTTCAAGCTGCAGAGCTTCTCCTGACCTTGATTAAATTTACAAATATTTAACAAACCCAAAAACCAAAACATGCTGTATCTAGTCACAACATCAAAACAATAATGCTTTGTCTTTTTTCCCTTTGTTTTATAGCCATGATAATGAAATATGTTTTTATTCTTTTAATAAATGACTTGGATAAAACATCAACAACATTAGACTCTTGAGTTTCAGTGGAGTTTTTTTTTTCTATTTATAAATGACTGTAGCTGGTGTTTACATTATCCATAGTTATATTTACATGGAAGACAAGGTCAAACATTTTCTGATTTTGAAATCATAGTTTTATCAAAGTTTTTGCATTTAAATATAAGATTTAAGGCTTCTGTACAGACTATAAATCAAAATGTACTTTTGTTTGTGAGCCCTTGATAGCCTCTGTATTTGTATACATTTCTGTATATCCTGGTTATGTGCAAATGGAAATATGTTTTGGGAGAGTCATTCTTTGGAAATATTCTATATTTAAGATTATGTTATTGGCCCAATATCCCCTTCAGCTCACTTAGATGTGGATAAAACATCCTTCCATGAACAGATATGTTGACAGTGGCAGCACAGCTTGGCAGGAAGCCACATCTGATACAAAACAAGATAAAATGGTGCAGTTTGAAGGTGAAGCTCTGAAAAATAACACACTGAAGTAGAAAAAAAACATTTTTAACGTTGAAAACATTACATAAAGTGTACATAAAAGAACACAAGTTTTTCCGGACGTGGCAGATTAGGCCACCGCAAGTACAATACTGACCAACGATCTCAAAATAGCCCCGGGTTCAAAATGTAACAGGTCAAAACAACAAAGCACAGTTTAATAGATTACTGGTGTTGGTTTAACCCTGGATGTTAAAGCTAACAAATGTCAGAGGCTTAAACTCATCAAGTGCAGCAGATCCATCAGAAAATTGAGTCAATCATCTGAAAAGCCTGTGACTCAGAGGGACAGGAGTTTCTGGAGCCGTCTGGAGGTTTGTAGGACTGGCACTGTGCTAAAAGCCTGTCACAGTATGATGGTGACCAGAGAGAATTTTATTTTTAGAATACTGCTCGAACAGAAGATGAGTGTAAAACATTCATATCATCCTCGCTCGGATTGCTGAAGCACATTTAATCGTTTTGGCTTGTGAACGTAACAAACACTTGTGTACTCATGACTCATCCTCACTGGTTATGGGTTCAGTGGGAACCACTCTAAAATGGTCTCTTGTGGGAAAAGGAAACCAATTTAACCTAAGGTTATACAAAAAAAAAAAAAAGGCAAACACAAGTGTCGCCTCATCATTTTCTGGCATTAGGATTTACGTTGGATCTTGATCTGACCAGTAAAATTCTTTGCAACTATTTTCCCCCCACCGAATAACGTGTTTGGGTCATTTTTGTGTGCGTCACTATTTTTTAACCTCAAAAACATCCTATAACTAAGGATTCTCTGAAGGAATGAAGACCGCCTGTCATCTTTTATGGCAGTTTTGAACTACGATCATGTTATGCTGAGAAAGGTGTGAGTTATTAGTGTTATGACACGATTTGTTAGCACTCAGGGAATGTGATAAGGATGACTCTTAGCTACGCCCATCTCAAATTTTACCTCTATATCTGTAAAACTTTATAGTCGTATTAGTTCCAGTTTAGGTTGATAAGCTGTGATGATCATCATGAACTGGGTTGATGTTATTGTTGTGGACTATATCTACATCAGATTAAGAGTTTTACTAAAATCAGTCCAGTGGTTTATGATATATTTTGGTACATTTTGAGGTAAACATTAACCACAATAAAGGTTAAAGTCCTACGGAGACACTTTTATATCATGAGCTGCATTTTGTCTTCATTGTTTCTGCTCATGCTGCATTTAGAAGTGATGACTGAATAAGTGTCTATAAACGTCATCAGTAATATTCAGTACACTGAAAAAAAAGATTTTTGGGTGTAGTAACATTTATTTAATTATTCGTTTAAATTTAACAAAAAAATACCAAAATTTCTGAACAACTAGAATTTACTAAATAAACAATATGAATTGTATTATATTTCAATATTACTGTACAAATAAAGTAAATGCTAATATTATTTTACCAGTAATATTTAAGTATTTTTTCTGGACAGCACATAAACATGAATATATTAAGTAACTTCTACTCTTCTGGGCTAAAACTGAGGGTGCATGCACACACAAAGGCTGCTGCTCCTCATTCCCTTCCTTCACTTTTCAAGGAGAGGACAAGACATGGTCGAAATAAAACAAGTTGTCTGGTTTCTTTTGCTTGAATACATTTGTTGGTGTGCAACAGTTTGATGGCGTAATGTAGGTGATATTTAGTTGTCAGGGAACAGGAAATGCATATTGTAGTATTCTGCTGTGTTTGGCTGTTTGTCATGTGACTGCAGTGGAGGATTGTGGGTAGGATTCATGTTTGTTGTTGTTAAATCATTTTAGGGAACTGGTTAACATTGTAATTTCAGCAATTAGCCTGTTGAGTTACTTTAATTTGTGTGTTCATTATTTGTTAACTTGTGTTAAACCGTTCAGCAGAAGTTACCATAAGTGAGAGTGGTAGGCCTAGTCATTAATAAGACCTGTGAGTTTCACTTTGTCTGTGTTGTTCATGAAGAAGAATCCAATAAATGTTCTTCAAAACCACCACCTGGTGGTGAAGTCTTGAACTACAACATGAGCTACACCTCTCTATGTAGCTGTGAGGTGTCATGCTGTCATACTGTGCTTGACACGTGTGCACTGTAATAAAGAACTTGTAAGATTTACTAGAAAAAAATCCTCGTAACAATTTGCACTAATGTTTGTTAAGTAAATTTAAATGCTACAAATTCATGTAATACTTACTCATCATTATCTAGTAAAAGTTATTAAGAATATAGTTAAAGATTTGTGAATAAATCAGGTAAATTTGACTTAATTTGATCAAGTATACGTTACAAGATTTAATTGAGCAAATTAAGTAAAATTTACCTGATTTTTTTTTACAAATCTTTAACTATGTTCTTAACATCATGATGAGAGGAAATATTACATGAATTTGTAGCATTTAAATTTACTTACCAAACGTTAGTGCAAGTCGTTTACAGGATTTTTACAAGTAAATCTTACAAGTTATTTTTTTACAGTGTAGTTAAAATAACTTCTGTTAGCCATCAGGGTGTCAGATTGTCTTTGGCTGGAAGCAGGACCGGAGATGAGCTGCAGATCTGTGAAGGATTTGGTTTCACAGATCCTCAATAACTTTGTTCTACTGACTCGGTTTTAACTATAAAGATGCATCGGTGTGAAACAACTCTGGTACAGGACTGGATTGTTGCCCGATGACACGTTTGACCTCTGACCTACAAGCCAAAGAGGCCCGTGACGTGAGGGATGAGTCACTGCAGCAGAAACGTGACTAGAGTCCAAAACACCAAAAGAGAAACGACCAAGTTAACTATTTTTATAAGCTGCTTCTAAAAACATAAAACCAAGCGTGACGTCCAGTTTAATATGTAACCAGTATGAGAGCTGACTGTCATGATCTGTATTTCAATGTTTAGTTTTCCATTTAGAGATTTTTTTAATCTCTTATGTTTCTGTTTTCTTTGTGTTCAGTATGTTTCTTTGCCTCCCTGTGATTCTCAGGACTTTTCCTGTCAGCTTCTGCCCCTCTTTCCTGCCACGCCCACCTACACCTGTTCCCTGTTGTCATCAGTCTCAGGTGACTCCACTCTGCTCACTCCTCTTCAGTCTGGCATTGTGTTTCATACCTGTTCCATTTCTCCTCAGTGTCTCCGTGGGTTGTTTTTGCTGCTATGTCAGTTTTTTTTAAAATCTTGTTTCATTATTAAATTATTACATTTTTGTTTCTTTGCATTCTTGGCACCTTCAAACTGTGATACTGGCTTTAAACAAAACAATAAACCATTTCCTTTGCAACAGGAAAACAACACAAAACTTTAAACAAGCAACAAAACTTTTGAAATCACAATATAAGTAATTTATTGTTTTGTTTTGTAGTTATCTTGTAACAAAAATGCCTAATCTGAAATAAAACCTGCTAATATTTATTTTTGCTTAGTTAGAACTTGCTGAAGTGAGATCAACGATTAAGGTAATATTAAAATAACCTTTTTTTTGCTTCATATCTGCCTTACTGTGTAAACTGACTTTAAAGAAGTTGAACTGACTCTTTTCTATGAATTTTCTGGATTTGTGCTTTTATCTGAGGTTTGGAGTTTATTTTATTTATCATTTAAAATAGAAGTTAAACATCTAAAGATTTATTATTATTATTATTATTATTATTATTATTATTATTATTATTATTATTATTATTAGTAGTAGTAGTAGTAGTAGTAGTAGTAGTAGTAGTAGTAGTAGTATAAAATAATCTTTTGTCAAATTATCTCCTGGCTGTAGCAACTAACATTGTATAAAACAAACATAAAAAATATTTATTCTATTTACACTTTATTTTTTGTATTTGGGATGTTTGCTGATGATTTAGTCCAGGTCTGAAATTATAGGACAACTGGCATATTTTAATTTTATGTCTGAGTTTTAGCTGTAATGCTGCATTTTTGTGAGAAAAAAAGCCAACAATGCAAGTCGGTGTTTGAAAAAAGCTTAACGACTGACTAATTAAATTGTTTCACTTCAGACCATCTAACTATTCAGACTGCTTTTGCAGACAAAAGTAATAATATGTTAACGCCCGTGTTATTGCTTTTAAGTCAGGTGGTCTTTAAGTCATAAAAAACTGTGGTGGAAACAGCCCTTAAGTTTCCACAGCAAAAGGCTTACCCCAGTTAAATCCCCACCACAGTGTACCTAAACGTCCGCTCAGGTAATCCAGTATTACACCACAGTCAGATCTTAGCCCAAACCTACACAGGCTTTAGTTAAAACACACACAGAGGGCGAAAAAAGATATTGATTCATGAGCCACTTTGACAGGGCCAAGGTTAAGCCCTCACGAGTTTGTGTATGTGCAGGAATGCAAGCAGATTTCATCAGAAAGTTTACAGAACTGTGAAGCAGAACAGACCTGGCAGGAATGCACCACAAACTGTTTTTATTATAAGTTACCAATAATTATTACGTTACTGGTTTGTTTAAACACATTAAAATCTGTATTAACATTTTAAACAGATATTTTTCAGCTAGCTCATTCAGACAAATAAATAAGATGGAATAAGATGATTATTTTATGAAAATACAAACCATTTTCAGATTTTTCTCAGAACTTTTAAACTGATCTGGTATTTTATCAGGTAACATGTTTGATGTTCTGATAAAAAATAACTACATGCATCTTCTGAATCAACAGCGTGTAGAAACTCCTTTATCAACAGTCTTCTTCATGACCCAGTTTGGGTCAAACGTCAGCTGTCAGATGGCCTCACATTTGACTCTGAAATACTTTGGTGCACAGAGGAATTCATTGTTGACCAATAACTGCAAGGTGCCCAAATCATCACCACTCTGCTTGAAAAAATTGAGGTCTTTGTGCTGGTGGGGACATTGTTCTACATGTTTTGTGGTTCATTCAGCTGTAAATATACAAGATGTTCTGCCATGATTAATTATTTTAGAGAGAAGAAGCTTTATCCTGGCAATCCTTCAAAACAAGCCAGACTTGTTTGGTGTTTTTGTGCTTGTCCTGACATGAACCTTCACTCACAGCTGTTCCATTTTGGCTTAGTTTTTGTTTAATAAAGTGTGTATATGTTATTCAAGGTTACTGCCACTTAACACTTACCAATATTTTCTGTATGAAAGTATCCTTATCACTGTTGCTTGTCTTTAACAGACAAAACTGCACTGATTAAATGTTCCTAAGTCATCAGGTTTATCAGAATTAGGAACTTAGAGACAATAAAAGCCAAGCAATAAACATAATAAAAATGGTTAATGTTTAGACGGTTGGAGTTTCTTTAAGGTTATTTGAGGTTTTGTTGTACTTGGGATTTTTTGTATTTTGTGTGAGTTCACAAAATTGCATAACAGTTATCTTGTGCTCCTGTCATGTGTCGTTCATTAAGTTCTTAGTGAAAAGCAATAAAACTCTTTAACAAGTTTGACCCCCAAGCTTTATCAGCTCTGAGGCCGTAACATGAAACGACGCTAGAGGAAAAAGCGTGTCAAACGCACACCTGGGGCAGTGAAGGGATGAGCAAAAACTTCGGCTCCACATAGAGTAAAACAATTTATCATCCCCTAACAATTATCATGAAGGTGCGGTTACTAGATCATGCTGATACATGACTTTCTCTGTGCAAGCAGGCTGTAATTTCAGGGATTTAAATGAGTTCATTATATATATATATAT
>NW_013952446.1:1474169-1481691 GCF_001266775.1 Austrofundulus limnaeus
CTCTAAGGCCCATTGAACCATTAGTTTCACACATATTAAACATATTAGTTATTTATTAGTTTCATAAATGAATTTCATAGTTTATAAAATCATCTTTCAGTTTAAAAAATGTTTTATTGAAATAATAATAATAAAAAAGTACATTCAGTGCAACTTCCCAGAACATCTTGAATTATGAAATTTTGTTTCATTTGACAGTGATTTTTAGAATAATTGATGCTTGCATTAGATTTCCTGGAATTTTTCATTATTTTTGGTTAACAAAAAGGTTATAAAAATAGAAATTTGTCAAAATACCTGATTAACTTTCATGTTATTTAACAAGTCAACTTACTGACAAACTGAGATCTCTAATTCTGGACATATTTTAAGCACAAAAAGTACTAAAAAATATGTTTGGTCAGTAATTTCTTTCTTGTAAAGATAGTTAATCTTATACCTTTTAAAAGCCTGTTTATCTCCCCTAAATTTGTCCGGAAAAAGCACTTGTTTGTACGTTTGTGTCCATGAAAAGTTTGTATTTGCATTGGGGAGGAAGTCTGATAAATTCTGGTTGCTCCCAAGTGCTGACAAACAGGCACTAATCAGCACCTGATTATCAACACCTGGTGTAGCAGAAGCTCAAAACAAGAGTTGATAGCAGAAAAAAGCTGTTTGGCACGAGAAAGGAAGATTTGGCTAAATTTTCTTGGGCCTAAATCATGAATGTGGCACAAAAAAAAGAACAGGCTTTTCCAACAGTATAAGATTTAGTGCCAAGAAGTATTGTTACAACCAAGAAATGCTATATAGAAAACATATTTTTCTTTTTAATCAGTAATATCCACATCGCTCTATGATAAAATCTTGTCAGACAAATGATGAACTGATGAGATAGTGTGTCTGAAACAAGTGCTCCCCCCCATCACAATAACCAAACAGTCCTGTCCCGTCTGCTGCATGTGCACGCTGCCCTGCGTTATCTCTATTGTTTCTGATGATAATACACTGAGACAACCACTTCCCCCACTCCTCCAATCCAAAACAAGTTCCTGACACACAGACAAGAAGGAGGCCTACCTCATGTAGAAAGGGGACATTGGCCTTTCTTCATGTCGTGAGCTGAAAGATAAAATGGAGACATTTAATAACCTGGCAGAATGTTTCTATAAAAAAGAGACAACTTAAAAAAAAACAACAGAGTCCCCCCATCCTCATCTCTGCATGTTCCTGCAGGGCTGAAAATATCCAGATGAGACTGGCTTTTGTCTGCAGAATAATAGCCACGCAGTGCTGCAAATCATTGCCTTTGTGAAAACTGTCTCTAGTAATTACAATGAACCAACAGGAGAAATGGCTGCTGCCGCTGTAATGTATGCAAAACTGTGCAAAAGTCTCAAGCCAACTGTCACTAATTTATATTTTCTTATTTCAAAGAAGCCAAATTTTCTTGTATTTTTAAGTGGTTCTGAGCTTGCTGAGAACATGGGATAAAATACGTCTCTCAGAATTTTTTTGTAGAAATAATTAATTTTTTAAAGAAACACTTTCAGATACTTTCAGTAGTCCATCTGCAACTTCCTTCACCCATCCCATATTTTATTTAATTTTTTAAACTGCACAGCCTGATAGGGTGCAACAAGTAAAAAAAACAAACAAAACAAAACAAAACAAAACAAAAACAAACAAACAAAAACAAAACAAACACAAAAAATACAAAACTTTGTCTCTTTGGAAGTGAAACAATAAAGGGTGGTTCGAGAGTTTTGCAAAGTACTTTATGTCAGCGTCACATGATGATATTATGCAACAACCAGAGGAACTCGGAGTTGGCGCTGATTGTTAAAGTTGCTTAACATTCTCAACTCCAGGCGCTCACAGAATCCAAATTTCATAATCGCCTGGTTTGGTTTGGCCAAACAGAGCTTTGCTAAAGTCAAATCAGGAAGTGAAACACCGAAGCAGCAATTCAGAAAATAATGTTACAAACTTTTAATGGGCTGAACTAAAAATAAGGGAAAATTAAATAAAGAAACTTAATCATTAAAAATTTGGATTTTTTTTAACCAAATGACAGATCAGAATTGTTGTTTTATTTTGACATATGGATTTCTGCAAAAGTACTGAATACATTTTTAAGCCATCATACATACTGCCTAACTTCATTTTTACACGTGTGCATATTTTACTTTACGATTTTATACATCTGGGTACTTCATATTTTACACATTTTTAATTTAGTCAAAAGAAAAACAACAACAAAACGAACATAACTACATTTTCCCGCAAACTTTCAAATGTTTTTCGACTCTACAGTATCACATGAAGTGTATTTATTAATCACACGCGATAAATACATTTGTAATAATCTTGAAACATACTAAGGAGCAGTTTGATTCTTGTTGGCATTTATTAATCAGGCTAATAAAATGTGCAAACCTATAATTTTGCTTGTGCAAAAACATGATTAAAGGTGATACCTCAGCAAAACTACATGTATTTTTCACCTTTAGTTCTCTGTTCTCAAAAACAGCCTGACCTTTAATCATCCTAGAGAAACTTACCAGCTTGTTTAAGACCCCTTGCTAGAGCTTTACTAACTCTGCATGTAGGTTTTTTGACATTTGATGCTCATCTATGAGTTGAAAACAAGTTCAGGGTATAGGTTTATTCTCCAAACTTACATTAAAAAATTAACTAAATAAATATTTACACACTATTTTACTAATATCTATAGGTTACTGGTTAACTAATGCAAATAACCAGATATAGCAATGAAGCAAATGTAATCATAAAAAAAACATTACAAAATAAAACTAGCATTCTTTGAAGGAATGCAAATCACCTGATGGACAGCATGCCAAAGTTTGAAACCAAGATCTTGAGTGATCTGTTAGTGCTTGGAGCGTGTGTTGTGGATGACTCTCAGCTACTACCACATGAAATTTTAACTCAGTTTCTGTAAAATGGACCGAATTGGGCATTTCATTAAGAATTCATACAGTGACTGATGAGATATTTTGCTAACAGACACACAGGCACAAATGATTACTTGGTTTCTCACCTATCATGAGTGTCTCATTAGCCATGATAGTCTGAAAATCAGCTTATTTTTAATTCTTATTATTATTTTTTTGTATAAGAAATGTAAAACAGCACCAACCAGCAGAAAACACTGTGGGTTTACAGACGTGCCTAAAAAACTGCATAAAAAAACATACATGTTTTTCAGGAGCTTGTCTGGGTGTTTTGGTGTCTCGGTGTGTTTTGTTGTAAAAGGCAGGTATGATGAGGGAAGCCTGAACCTCAAAAAGTTCAAAACAAAAGAATTAGGTTTCAGGTCAGGCACAACTCAAAACAGGCCAAAGGTCAAAAAGAAAAAAAAAGAAAAAAAAAAAGGTTCGTTTAAAGAGTAAACGTACAGAAAATATCCATGTTTTCCTCCATCGGTTGTAGTTTATCACACACGTCATTCAGAGCCGCGGTGCCCCCTGATACCTGCTCATTAACTGGTGTTACACAGTCTGGCAAGCTGATTAAAATAATTTGTGTTGTCACTGTTGCTGTGTATTGCACAAGCGGAAATCCTTCTTACCCACTACCTTACTGAGGGGATAAACAAGAAGCTTTGTGGGCCTGCTCGCAACAGAACTGATCCCTCCGGGAAGAAAAGGAAAACATCTCAGGACAAAACCGGGGGAAAAAAGTTCCACCTTTTTCTATGATAACAAAAAATATAAGATGTTTTTTTTTCCTGGCTTGCTTCACTTCTCTACACTCATCTCAACATTCGTAAAATAAGTTTGATTAAAAACCAACAGCTTAACAAGCTTCAGCATCATCTTTTACGATTTTCTTTGCTAGAGGAAAGACATTATTTGAACTTGAGCTAAAACAAAAATGGAAAACAGCTCAACACATAGAGGTATACTAATTATTTGGCCAATATCAAAATCTGCAATCAACTATCAGATAATTAGGAAAACAAAGATGCAGCAGCAGCTGATACAACCAACTTTCTGTAGCTTAAAGTTTGGTTTCTTTTAGGTGCTCAGTATGCTCTACATTAGTGTTTTATACGGAAGCCAAGAGCAGCTGTTTTCAACATATAATTATTTTCACTGTTTTTCTTGTGATAATGACATTTGATATCATATTATGTCATTATCACAAATTGGCGAGGACCGAATTCTCAAGAAAATGAGTTATGATTTTCTGTGCATCATTCAGTAACCATGGAGATGACACGATCCCCTCAGCTGGTCACCGATAAAGTTTATTATACAAGCAGGATCTGTGTGTAAACGCCTGCTGATCTGCAGTCGGGCCACCCGTCTCCAGATGACGAGGGCTGATATGAAAGTTATCTGTTCAAGAAAAATAGCCTTCTGACTAATTCTGGCATTTTTGCAGAAATTTTATTAATACAGACTGTCCCTGTAATAAATAAATTTAAAAAGTACAAACAACTTGCAATTTCAGCCTGTGTAATGATACAAAAATGACAAAATTATGTACACTAGTTAGCCTTCAGGACCAGGCCGCCCTTGCAAAAAACATCTGCGATCTCAATGGGATTTGTCTGGCTAAACAAACAAACAAACAAACAAACAAACAAACAAACAAACAAACAAACAAACAAACAAACAAACAAACATAAATAATAAATTAATAAATAAATAGTAAACTTCATTGACGTCCAGCTGAGGGGACCAGGCCGTCTTCATGGTTACTGAATGATGCACGAGACGAAAACCTCTATTCCTCATCTGAAGCCGCTTATTCCAGATTATTGCAATTCTCAGCACACACATCTTCTGCTGGGGTCTGAGAGCCTAAACTTTAAATGTATTTAAGTCAAATAAATTCTCTAATCTCCGCTTTTCTCTGTGTGAGTCTCTCCAGGTTGAAATAATTATATGCAGAAAATGTCCGCTCTCAGTTTCCGTAGTTTTAAAATGTTTATTTGATTTAGTAAAGTTACTTTATACTTTGGTAATTGAAAAATTTTGAAGAAAGAAATGGTAATTTAGTATTCACACTGTTCCCTGTTTTTACTATATGTTTTTATACAATCCAAGTAATTTGCTATACTATATTTTAGCTTTTGTTTTTTTTTTGTAAGTTTTATATTGTACTTCCAAAGAAATACATTAAGATACATGTATCTTCAATTCATTTAAAACATTCTTTTAAAATTGGCTTCATCATACTGCCTATGTTTTTGTCTTCTTATGCTACTTTTAGTTTTTAGTTCTGCTACTTTTTGCTTTTAGCTCCACATTTGCTACTTTAACTTTAAAATAAAAATAGCCTTTTGCTATTTTTATCTAGCTTTTTGTTACTTTTGGCTTTCTGAAAGTGCTCTGGCTCTTTGAGGTTCAACAACTCAATTCCAGCTTCTTCTGCAAACTTCATCAAACTCATTCAACACTCAGCTTCCTAGTTTTATTTAAAGGTGCTGCACTTCTAACCTTACATGATTTTTGTTCAAAAATGTATTGAGGAAAACTATTATTTTGAACTTGACTTAAAAAAGAACAAGTTTAAAAAATAGAAACCATGAGCCAAACTCTGTTTTGATCGAAGTCCAACAACCCTCTTCAAAGTTTACAAAAACGTTTCTCCACGGATCTGTCACAGGTCCTGCCCTCTGAGCACTCAACTTCTCACCATAAAAGGTCAAGGCAGACGCCTTGGAAATGTTGCTGCATAGTTTTGCACCTGCTCACCGACGGCTCTCGACTCTTTGTCGTGTCAACAAAAAGAGGGGGAGGAGGAAACGGACGACTGAATAAAAGATCAGCTATTTGATCCACTGAAGTGCATACAAAGCAAGAAGACTTTGTGTTGTGTTTGTCGCACTGATTTGCCTTCAGAAAATATATATAAACCCAAAATCAAACAGTATTGAAAATTGTGCTTTGTTAAAACTTCCTACAGGAAAACAGAACGATTTCAGATGAGAGAACTTTTTTGAACTCATCTGCTCACGTCTTCTCATCTTTTCTGCACCTTTAAACACTGGAAATTTAAACCCTGATTCTTATTTTGCACTTCTACAGTGCATACTTTACTTGAAGTTATGCTCAAATAGAGCCGATTTAATCTTAAAGTGGCAAACTACAATAAAACAAATCATCAGCACCAAAAGAATCAAGCTCAGTCATGTCCAACTAAACTTTAATTAAAAGTTTAATGCAATCCGTTCAAATTAAAGCATTTACACACAGTATCTAAAATGCATACTTGTTAACAGTTAAGGATTATTTGATAGGAATAACTGTTTTACAAATATGAACTGTAATTCTAATTCCTTTAATTGCTTAAAATAAATAAATTAATTTTATTCATTTACACAGGCTATTTCACCTCCCACATCACGAGCCTTCTCCTTTAAAAGTTTGCAATCTTGTGCACATAATTTCAAGTCAAGTTTGTTTTCATATTCTACAACTTTAGTGGCAGAATTAAAGTTTCACATAAGAGATTAAAGTTAAAAAGTGCGCTAAATATGAAAATAAATATAAGAGATCTTTGAGAAAATGTGACATTGTTTGTTTAAAACCAAAAGACACTGAAAACCTGTATAAAACACTAATCTAGAATTTAAAAATGAAACTGGTTTCACCCTGTTGGCTGGCTGTCATGATAAAATACTGTTTGTGCTGTCAGATAATACAAGTCCTTGACTGCCGGCCAACAAGGCAGTAATATTCAGCGTGAACCTGCATTCACGCCTCGCTGCCATGTTGTCCACTCCGGCTCAGTTCAAATGGACTTCTAAGAAACCCAGAGGTTACGTCACAAGATCCAGTGAACCACAGCAGCTCCACACAAAGGCCAGCCTGCAGCCCCTATGAGAAACTGTGCAGCACAGCAGGTAAGAAAGTGTTCACATCAATCTGCTACATTTGGTTTGGGCCGAGGTGAGGGAGGGAGGTGTTGGATTTTTCATACATCAGTGGAATTATAGAAAACGGGATTACACCATTCTGTTATTTCATAAGTAGGATTAAAGGTGTTACACTAAAATGTTGGGAAATATTTAGGTTCTGCAAATTACTGAGGTCAGACAGTGTGACGAGCATTGGTTCCCAACGCTGGGGTCTGGACCCCTTTGCGGGTCAGAAAATATCAAGTGAGGATCCCTAGATGATTTCCAGACATAAATTTAAATGCAAATAAATTGCTAATGGAATATATTTTCACACTAATTATTGCAAATAATTCAATTTACAATAATCATAAATGAATAAAAGTAGCATTGTCGTTATTAGGGTTGTTTATATTGTTATTATGCCAATATTAGCAAGGTTTGCATAAGTAAACCAGTAATATGTGGAGTCACAAGTTTCTGCAACTTAATTTTTTTGGGCCAGAAGCTTAAAAGTTTGAAAACCACTGGTGTAGAGGACAAGAAGTTCAAAGGGTGGAATCATTAAAAAATACACCAAAAATAAAGTGACAGTTCAAATCATTAGAAGTGTTTGTGTGCTTGTGTGTGTGTGTGTGTGTGTGTGTGTGTGTGTGTGTGTGTGTG
>NW_013952446.1:1481753-1487652 GCF_001266775.1 Austrofundulus limnaeus
TGACGCATGTTAGCAGTTCTGATTTCACACTGTGTGCAGATCGGCCACCCAATCCGATTTGGAAGCAAAAAAAAAAAAAAAAAAAAAAAAAAAAACGTCTGAGAGGAATCCAGCTGAAGATTTACTGGGGTTATGACATGGTGAGGAAAGCTTCAACACCTCTGGTAGGATTGCATTCACCACTTCATACACAGACAGCATCTCTTCAAGTAAAATGGAACGGGTTAACACATAATTAACCCCATAATCTCAAAAGGCAAATTCTAATCCTGATTTTTCTCACGAGAACAAAATAATTATTGGTTAAAAATATTAATTAATTACTTTATGATCAACTGAGAGGTAATAAGAGCATGAAGGTATTTAGTGTGGAAACATGACTTCACCTTGGCAATAAGTTTTAATTGGGATACTGTTTGTCCAAATTATAGGCACTATTGAAAATAACTCCCAGATTCCTGACAGCAGAGCAGCTGTGTATGCTCACAGCATGTGTACATACGTGTGTCACTCTAAGCTTTTATGTAATGTGTGAGTAGATCTGGTGCTGACATGCTTCTAAACTCTGATTAATGTTGCACTAAAGCTCACTGACATCCCCGATAAATTGTTGGGCAACTTAAATGGTGTCATTGCACGGCTGGACGTCTTTGTGCCTTATTTCCTTTTCATGCCTTTTTTTCCGTTACATTTTTACTTCAAATCTTTCCAGCTCCAGAGATGCATCTTCCTGTTCTCACATAACAACCTGCAGCTCGCCTGTTTGTTGTTGTAGTTCTTTAGCATTAAATGAGGCAGCTGGAACAACCTGTTACATCATCAAATCAGATCAGAGTAAAAAAAAAAGCAACTAAAACAGGTAAGATAATAAATGTTCATAACATTTCCTATAAAAATAATAATGTTCACTCTGTTAGGGTAAATTCATTCTCTGGAGAGGGGGCTGATGTGGGTGCTTCACGCTTCTCACTCAAATTTTATGGTCCAGTCTGGGTCTCCAGATCACAGGCTCTCCTTCTCTAACCTTTGTGCCACCACTCCCCCCACAAACTAGTTATAGTTTACCAAAATAATCCAAACTATTGCTTTAATGTCACTCAAGTAATGCTTGAAGTAATGCTTGGTTTCTATTTACATAAAAAGTTCAGAGACATTACTAATACATCTATGTTTTTCAGAAATAAACTGACATAACTTTATTCCTCATTTTAGTTTTATGGTCAGGGCTCCAGCTTTGCGGAACACTCTTCCGCTAAATATTAGACAGACTAGATCTTCACTTAAGATTTATTTTTATAATAAAGCTTTTAATATTTGAACTTCGTTTAAGTATTTTTTAAATATTTTCATAATTTTGATCTTATTTTTTATTGATTTAGTATAATTTTGTGTTTTATCTTGTCTTTTATGATGTTTAAATAGTTTTTAATGTAAAGCACTTTATAACATTTGTTTTAAAATGTGCTATACAAATAAAGTTATTGTTGTTATTTAATAATTCTCCATAAACAAACTAATCACCATTTCTTTTAACGTGTAGAAACCTTTACACTTAACCTGCATGAAAAACAACCACCGCTGTGAAAGAAATGTTGTAATTGTGCTGATCTGCAGGTGCGTTGTGAGGAGTGGTGCAAATTTACTGCCCCCAGTAAAAGCATGGAGTCGACCCAACAACAAAAACAGCTGCAGCGCTGCTATTCCAGGGCCGAGGACACTTAAAACCATCAGGTTCACGTTTCAAATTCTTATAATAGGCTGGTCTGCATGCTGGACACACACAGGCAGAGGGTTCAGGCTACAAGTTTCTAATTGGTGTCAGACACTCGAGATTCTTCACCTCCACCCCCCCACCCCCCCTCAACTGTGAAAAGGATGGTCGTAACCTATTTACCAGAGATAGAGCCCACAGTATAGCTCGCTTTAAAAAGAGATGTTCTCAAAAAAAAAAGCAAAAACTCAACTTTTAATGTAAAAAACAGGAAGGGAAGTTTTGGAATGAGCACAATAGCTACAGAAATCTTCAGAAGTCTGGTCTGTTTTTCTTTTTTCTTTTTTACACGTTTATACGAGCACTTCACACTGGGAGATTTCCTGCTGAAGATGCATTTTCACAGCTTTAGATGAGAGTGACGAGGAGTGCGGCGCGTCTGCCTAGAGACACCAGGAGGCCCGTCATGTTGCAAGCAAGACTCTTATCATAATCCCATGTTTCCTTCAGACAAGTTAAAAACCTCCTGGTGAGTGTTTTTGTGGTTCAGGTAATTACCACGTGAACAACTGTGTCCACAGACGTTAGCAGGGAGGACAAAAACAAAGAACAACAGAAAACAGGTCAGCGGAAAAAAACTGAGAGGCGCTCCTACTAGCATTGTTGCTCACACTGAGTGCAGATTCGCTGCTACGTTCTCACACTGGATATCTGACGAGGGAGATGTGTGACAAAAAAATCTGAATCTGGTAATGTGTGTATTGGCACGTGCCACCCGCCCAAACCGTCTCCAGAACATTTCAGAACCGCAGAGCATGTGTGGAAAAGGCCGCAGTGACAGAACTCTGCTTTTGTCTTCTGATGATCACTGACTGATTCATAAGCTCCCGAGATAAAATGTACCTGTAACTGTAAAAGAACCCACGCTGTAATCTACGTGCACCTCATTAACTGACCTGCCGAGGCCCTCTGAGCCGCTGACGTCGACGTCACGCGAGGCGGAGGTGGACTGTGAAGCGTCTTGTCGAGGTGTCGTGTCCATCACCTCTGGGCTCGGACTCCCAAGCTCTGAGGTCAGGGGCAACACGATCGGTATGGAGAAAGACCCAGGACGGGGCATTTCAGCAGACGGGCTGGGCTGACGGACCTCTTGAATCAGGCTGTCATTTCTTCTTTTCCTAACCTGTTTGACCAGCACAGACACAAGAACACACGGATCACTTGTTTGCACTCTGGGATAGTTTACTGGACTGCAAGCATAAAAATAATAAATAAATAAATAAATTAATTAATTAATAAAACATGAGCGACGAAAATTGTTAACCCCAATTCCAAGAACGTTATCATTGGGTAACAAAACTTTAAGCATTTTCATAAATCATTGTCTGTAAATACAGTCCCACAAAAGCAGGTCAAAGCTCTATCGTGCAGGTGAGCACCCTTCAGAAACGCCACCATCTTCTCTGAGCCAAAGCTCATTTAAAATAAACTGAGAAAAATCGGAAAAACAGTTCTGTGTTCAGACAAAGTGAATTTTGAAATTCTTTTTGGAATCCCCATCCAGTGTGTTATCAGTGCACAATTAAATAACCTGCCTCTCTGTTGGTGTAGGGGTGCACTATTGCCTATAGCATGAGCAGCTTACACTTTTGCTAGGACACCAGCAAAGCCAAAAAGTATCTACAGGTCTTTCTAAGGAAAGGTTTTGCATATTTCAGCAAGACAACACTAAACAACAAACTGTATCCATTACAACAGCAGGGCTTTGTTGTTGAAGAGTCTGGGTGCTGAACTGACCTGCCTGCATTTCAGACCTCACACCAGTTCAGAACATTTGGAGCAGCATGCGTTCATCTATTTATCCCCCCCTCTTTTTTTTTCAAATTGTTGCTTTTAAAATCTGGACATTCAGACTTACCGTACTGACCCTGAGTGGGTACAAACTGCGTGAATCTCCGACTCTGGTGTAGGAAAAGAATCGCAGTCTAATTACAGCAACGTTCTGAAAGGAACCCTTCTGCATTTTCCACCCTCGGTCACAACCAAAGAAACCTAAATTACGCTTTTGAAGATCCAATCAAAGAGGTTTCTCCTGCTTTAAGACTGATGCTGATGTACGCTGGAGCCGAGCTAGCGTCGGTCTGTGCTAAGCAGAGGATGAAATGGGTTTGACACCAGCAGCTTAACTATCGATAATGGCCCTAATCATCAACACTAAAAGGTTTTCTCTGTAGATAAACCTGAATTAAAAGGCTTACTTTTTCTTGCCTTCACACCAATTATCAGAGGAACATTTCCATTTGGATTTTAACCTAATGGTTCGTTCAAAAATCCATGACTGAAACCTCCATTTAGATATGTAGTCACCTAATGGGTGACTCTTTCAGAACATAATTAGTAGCACAAACTTCTTTAGCTAGAACTCATATGGATTTTTCCCATTGGAGCTTTGGGATTGATTTGGCAACATTCGCCATTAAGAGAAAACCACAGAGAGGAGGGGAAAAAAAAGGAACGTCATTGTGTTTGCAGCTGGGAGGGGTTGGAGACTGTGTCGTTGTTCTTAGAAAAGAGGACGTCATGGAGAAAAAGAGAAAATGATAATAAAGACTGTCAGGGTAATGGATTGCTGTGTTTCTGGTTGGTTTACTGCAAGTTAACTCCTTGTGGAAACAAAAATAGGAAAAGATCAAATTCGTACAGCCAACATACAACATTTTTGTGTTTATTAAAAAAACAGTATCTGCGAATATAGCTGTTTCTTTTTTGGCTTTATTTTAATCAATAGAATTACTTTTATGGTTCTTGACATATTTAGACAGACACAGGCAAAAACATTATTGCTACCTTGCCTTTGTCAGCAGGTAAATGATGTTTTAGCACAAGGTTACTTGTTTGGAATAAAAAAAATAATGCTCCTATTGACAATATAATTACATTGAAATAATCAGTTTTATTTAAGCTGAAATCAAATTATTTATCTCTTTAAAGATAAATTTAGAAGATAATTAGCACCGACTGCATTTAGTATCTTGAAAGATAAGATTGTCTTGAAACTGTCAATTAAAAAAACAATCATTAACTAGTTTGCAGTGACAGAACAGTCTTCTAAGCTTCATTCATGTTTTCTTTTTGCAGTTCAGTCGGAGCAACAACAAGCAGGAGATAAAAAGAGCAGATGGTGACGAAATCAGACACCTAAAACTGAAATATCACCTAGTTTTAAATTTTAAAACACGTCAATAGAAGATTTGTCAGTAAAACCTCCAAACAGAAATAAAATATTCTGGAAATGATATTTTGATTTGGGGTGTTTAGACTCCAATAGGCTTAGCTGAAACAGGATCTGAGCTGAGCTTTAACCTCTGTAGTATGAAGTCACTAACCTTTTTTCTCATTTCTCAGATTTCTCTGCCATCTGATCGTAACACGTTCTCATTTTTCACAACAACATGCATCTGAACAGCCGCTGGATTACCAGCACCACGACCACAAACATGGCAAAAACTTGACATTTGACCCCTTAAAAACAGAAAAAGGCAGCGAGAATTTCTATTTTATTATTTTTTTGTTTTTAAGGTTGCTGTAGAAACTGAAGGGGTCGACACGATGACTCACAGTGCGGGACTCAGGCACAGCTGCCAACAATAACTGGGTTTTCAAAGCTTTGATGTGGACATAAAAATTTGAAGGTTGAACAAAAAACTCTTTCATCAAGCAGGCTAGAGGTTTATTTCCAGGTGCATAAAAAACAGGCATGTTTCTGCCTCTGATATTTTATTTGATGTCATTGCTTCTGTGTTTTCTACACTGCCAGCTTCAACCAGTTTTATTGCCTGTTAGCAAAACATTTTCTGTTAGCAAAACATGGATATTTACCCCACATTTGGTGTGGTAGTAGCTCTAACTAATCATCTTCAGATATTTTGAGCAAATTGCACAGATCTTTGTTTAAAGTTGTACCACTAACTATTTCGAGTCAACTCTCTCTCTCTGTTAGCAAAATATCACCTGGTCCACAAGATGCGTTGTGATGAGACTTTCAAAGAATAATCATTGGGTGTCCATCTACAACTGATTAACTTTTGGACAACGCAATCAATCAATCTATCTATCTATCTATCTATCTATCTATCTATCTATCTATCTATCTATCTATCTATCTATCTATCTATCTATCTATCTATC
>NW_013952446.1:1488482-1504527 GCF_001266775.1 Austrofundulus limnaeus
GAATGCTGGTTCAACATTTACACCAATGTTGTTCTTTTTTTAGATTTTTCTGACCACTTTAAGCACAGTTTTTGCTGTATAAATACATTACAATCTCCAAATCTGCCTTTTAAACAACATCTAATCATTTCAGCAGGGCCTGAAGCACAAGCTGATCATTGAGAAGCTACACGCATTATCTGTTTGTATGAGTAATAAATAATATAAACTCATATAGAGCTAGTTTTGTGGCCCATGTCCTCTAGTTTCAAACCACACACAGTTTCTAAATTTAATACCAGAGGTAATTTTCTAAAACCTGATCAGAAATTTCCTAATTCATTTGCACTCAAATCTGTGACTAAATGCCGTGTTTGTGGCAGGGCTCAACTGCAGAAACACAAAACCAGTTTTAAAACATGAACTGAAGCTCGTGTTTGGCTCTTTCTTCAAATAATCATGCTGTTGTTTCTGGAGCGACGGCCTTCATCACATCATGTGACCAAAGCAGAGAGGCCACGAGCTGCAGAGAGATGACCTCAGACTAATCAGCTACAGAAACACAACGGCTCAGGAAGCTGCCCCAATTCAAGACAAAAAAAACAAAAAAACAACAACAACAGGAAACTAACAGTTCTTTTCTGTACCTTCATTTGCCTTGTCTTTGTCTTCGTGGTGTTCGAGGAAGAGGAGCTCACAAGCTCAGTGTTTTCTGGTGAACATTGTCGTCTAGTCTTTAAATACGAAGAAAACAAAACAAAAGAAAACATTACAGAATCAATCAAATCTTTCTCAATTTTTCCCACAAATTCTAACTTAAAAAATTCAACATCTCCAAAAACAATTACCTAAAAAAAATCTTATAACGGTTATGGTATTAGCTGTGCTTGTTGTAAACATATTAATAAGGCTAACGTTTCCTCCTGCTGAGGGACTTTAAAGATTATGTCGTAAATGCCAGTCATCTGACTCTGATAACATCATTAAGCTCACAGAAACCATCTCAGACTCCCACTGAACTGAACTGGCTTTGGGATGTAGGGAAAAAAAAGAAAGAAAAATCCAAACATGTCCATGTCCTGTTAGTCACATCATCCAGGTCACATGTCAGGTATTTAAAAACATGGACCGGGTCAGAGAATTTCAAAGGTCAATGAAAATCATCCAGGGCTTAAACAACAAAGCTGCTTCACTCTGCAGGCAGGCTGACACATGAGGTACGAGTTAGTTACACACAACTCTACAAATACGTACCTGTATTTCTGGAAGTGATGTGTTTGCATCGAGATGGCAGGATGACTTCGTTGTGTCTGCATCTGCTAAGTTAGACTTCTTAGACTATACGGAGCAAAAAGAGGACAGAAACATTTCACAGAGGAACAAAACAGCAACATATATTAAATAATACAGACTAACATGAACATTTATATACATTTTCCTTTTCCTTTAAACCTGAGATCCTCTAACACTGTGGGTTAAAATAGATTTAACATTAAAACACATAAACAAACACTGCTGCACACATCCTCCAGCAGTCACTGTTTATACGTATGACTGTGAGCTCAGACTGCAGAGCCTGTTTTATGTTCCAAGGCGTTATGAGGATGTTCAGCAGCGCAGGTCATGGATCTGTGTGTTCAGGTGTTGGTATGTGGGTGTAAAGGGGTTTTTTATTTGATATTTTTTTAGACTTACAAGATGTGGGTCAGTGGAGTCTCAGCGCTTCTATGAATATTCACAACATGGCCCAGAAAAAGTACAATGTGAGGAGCAGGACTATGGATTTCCAGAAAGTGTGTGATCCCTTTAAATATCCCTTTAGGACCAAGATGTGAATTGATCAAATTCACAATTAAAGGTTAGTTTTATGGTCAGATATATACCTGTGAGGTTAATTCTAGGGTAAATGGTCAGGTTTAGGATATAAAATGACCAGAAAATGAATGGAAGTCAATCCACGGTCTCCACAGGGATATAAAAACAAACGTGTGTGTGTGTGGTGAACACAGTGTCACACGGCTGACAAATGCTACATTTGATGTTACTGGAAAAAGTTTAAAAAAAAAGTCAGAACCAGAAGAGCTCAGACCTCAGACATGGGGCCTAATGATCAGATGAGTGATGTCATGTTTTATTCAATCAATGAATATTAAGGTGAGAAATACCACTGTAAAAGTGGAAAAGCAGAGAAATGTTTGGAATGTTGCTAGATTCTAATATAGATTGATAAAAGATGGGGGAGGGGGGTGAAGATTTTGCCTGTGTTTTCATATAATTGTCTTTTACCAAAATATCTCTTGAATTACTTCTAGGATTTTATTGCAGAAAGCAATCATTGGTTTAGATTTGTTCTAACAACTGGTTCAATCTGTTGGCAAATCTAAATCAGCCAAACTAACACAGTTAGTTCACACAAGGGATTTCTTCAAATGTGGATTGCCATTACAAATTCAAAAACCAAGAACTTCGTTTTGTTTTTGCCCCAACTGGACATGACTCACCGTTTTTCCTCAGCTCTTAAACTCTTTTTAAAAACGATGCAAGAAGTCAGACTAAATCCCTTGTTTTCTTTTCATAAACGCCGCATCCTAAACCAGAATCTATTCGAGCCTCTCCACGGCTGATACCACTGCTGTAGGTAGAAACGCACGCAGCAACAAGACGATACCAGGAAAACCAACAGAGCGGGGAAACCAGGAAATCAATATGAGACATCATTCTTTAGAGCAGCAAATAGAAACCAGCAACAACAGAGACAAACCTGCTCCCTGTGGAGAAACTGTTCCTGCAATGCTGTGATGGAAGATTGATATTATTATTCATTTTAGCTCCAAGTTATATAAGCCTTAAGTTATTAACCATCTTTCCTTCAGATGGATGGATAAAGAGAAGATCTTCATGTTTAAACTGCGTGGTCATAACAAGTGACTCGCAGCGATCTCAGCAGCTGGTCCTGGTCATCACGTTAAAACTATCTAAACATCAACGTTTGGCGCCGGCGCTTGCAAACAGCACCTTGACGGTTATGAGCCTCGGCCGTCCCTCCGGATCAGCGTCTGTCTCAAAGATGCGGCTGTAGTTCTGGATGAGTTTGCTCATGATCTTGTTGCAGATACTTTGATCCGTCACTGCTTGACAGCCAGGAGCTGTAACGCTGCAAAAAATTATAATAAAAAAAAAACATGACATTTGTTTGAACTGTTTACAGTGATGAGGTAGGAATCAAGCTGAGACTGTGCTGAACTGGAACTGGGATAATTAAATGAAAGGGTATCTCCATCTGCTCGTCTACCCTCCTATCAGCAGCAGGTCCGATGTTACTGAACAGCTGTGTGAGATGAACACTCAGCGGGCCTTACTGTAAGTCTAATTATATAATCTTTTCATATGCAGAGCCTACAGAGTGAAGGACAGGTTATACAGTATGAAAGGCCTCCTTCCAGAGAGACCCGATTGTGTTTCAATTTGCAGCTCCCAGCTGGAGCAAACCAGTTTACAACTGGATGCATCCACCAGTAACCAGCCTGCAGAACAGCACAGCTGCAGGTGGAAGGATATACTGTAGGTGGGATTTAAACCTAACAAAAACAGAAAAGAAGAGAACGGAAATAGATACTGGACAGAGGCATATCACTGCGTTGTTTGAACATGTAAAAACACAAGATTGATGCTATTTTTTTTTTTATTTAGTCTTCACTTAACATAAACTCCCATCTGGTGCTAATCCAGGATTTATTGTAATGCTTTAAATTTAAGAGTCAGACTGGAAAGAAATCAATTCATGGGACAAAAAATAAACAAAATAAAATTCCTCTTGAATTCTTGAGTTGTTCTGACTTAATCCAGTGTCCAATCTTGGTCCTCGAGGACCACTGTCCTGCATTTTGACTTGTTTCCCTGCTTCAACACACCTGATTCAGTGATTAAATGACCTCTTCAAGTCCTTCAGAAGCCTTTTCATAACAGAGTCATTCGAAACCTCTAAAACATGCAGGATAGTGGCCCTCAAGGATCAGGATTGGATACATGACCTAATGCTTTCATTGAAACGATGTCTAAGAACTACAGCGCCATCTGGTGGCCAAATGTTTTGACAAACCCCACAGATGTCTGAGGTGCTTCTAACAAACCTGTTTGTATCTTACTGTACAGATTGAATAAATGAAACTGATGTTTCATGTCTTTCAGAAAAGCTGAAAGAAATTTTAACGCTCTACTACTGATAAATTATCCATGAATGGTTATTGTGAAATTACAATAAAGATGTTAAATGTGCCAAACTTTAAAAATGACTGGCCCTATCAATCCTTAAAGAAATTTCACATTTCACGCTTTGCAATAAAATAATTTTACCTTTGAGAAACGACAGAGTAAACGTTCCCAAAAACAAGAAATCCCAGTGTGTTTAAAGCCGAACTTGAATTGTTCTGAACTCACTGAAAGACACTGGGTCCGAACACGGTGGCCAAGTTGAGCGCAGTCATGCGGTTTTCTTCGTGGTTTCTCTCCACGAGCGTCAGGAAGTGGCAGAGGTAACGCAGGAGGCTGTGGTGAACATCTGGCAACTGCTGGAGCAGATCTCTCAGAACCGACCAGGAACCATCATCTCCACATTCTGCAGAAAGAGAGAGAGAGAGAGAAAGAGAGAAAATAAAGGGATGCCACACTTTGGTTTTGTGTTTTGTTTGCACACTGTGTGACATTTGTAACCAGAAAACAGATGCAAAATTCTACCTGAATACATTTCTTTGTTTTGTTTTGCAACATTTTCATCTTACTCACATCTGTTCAGCATAAATTAGGTGACAAGAAATAAAATCAGTTCTAGAGTTTTATGTATTGAGACATTAAAAAATGAGGTTTAAGCGTTCAAAACCCTGACAAATTCCACTATGTCTTTATTTATTAAACAAAAATAAAGCCAAACTGGAAAAGCTATGAGTGAAGAACAAATTACTTCATTTCTGCTGCCAAAAGACTGAGGAATCTGGCAAAGACTGGATTGTGTCCCGATACGTAAAACACTACAGTTAAAAAAGGGTGACCTTCTTTTTCCAATTACTTTGCACTGAAATTGACAAGAACAATTTGACTTACTGTAAAACAGTTAAAAAATGTATAAATTCAAAATAAGTAATAAATTGCGGCCCATAAAGCAGTGATCTTGAGTTAATCTGACTCAGAATACAGTAACACTGAACAAAGAAGCTGGAAATATGTTGATGCTTTTAGTTGGGATAATTAACTGGGCCAGAGTTGGATAAACAGATATGACTGCTGATCCTGACTGAGTGACCTAAATGTTGTGAAGAGAAGGCGTGCCTTCATCACATGAGTGTAAATAAGTTTTACAGCTGAGTGGAGTCAAATTCTGTTCAAATTTGTGCAAATATTGTGTGTAGGCTATATTCCATTTTTGCAATCAAAAGTTAGATGTTAGAGCATAAAATTAAATAAATTAAATAAATAAAATAAAAAAAAATCATTACTAAAATTCTATTTTAGTAATTATTTTATTGATAGTAATGATTTTGATTATACTATTACTTAAATACCCATATTATAATGTTTTTAAGGAGTCCCTACTGATATAAAAAAATGCCACCAAAGTAGTTTTTTTCAGACCTTTAATTAAATGTTTTTTCTAATGCAGTTGTTGGACCACAGCCCTGAAACAGGAGGCAGATATTTATAGGAACTGTAAAAACTGAAGCCAAACAGTTCACTCCTCTGTCCCAAAACACACAGTGAAGAAGACTGAACGTGTGTGCAAACACTTCAACCTGCCAAATGACTCATTCTATGGTTCAGACCTGCCAATATCATCACCAGGAGGATGAGGTACAAAACCAGTTCCTTCATCTGCTCTGCCTCATGGAGACGACTGCACTGCTGGGAGTGAAGTTCAGCTCCATGAGCCAGTTGGAACCATGACCCAGATGTTTCACTAACATTGTGTGGCTGCAAATGTGTAAGAGTTGGATGATTCTTGCAGAGAAATCTGTAAACTAAACAAATCAGATAAAAGGTAGGAGCCCAGGTCTGTGTTTTTTTTATTTTATTTATAATTTTACCTTCATAGTGTCGTATTAGCTGCTGCTGCACTGTTGAGTCCACCAGGCCTCCAGGCAGCTCTCTGAGGTAGCATTTGAGCAAACTGGCCACAGTGCACAGGTCGGATTCAGTCAGCAAGTCCACACTGTCGCCCTTCTCCAGACGCAGTTTCAACGTCTCCACCTCACGAGCGTTCCCGTTTACTCTGAACAGACCCTCTTGATGCAGAGCTGCAGGAAAGACACACAGATGCTATTTAGTTACAAGCAACGCAGGTGGGACTACAAGCTGCACCTTCAGTTATTCAGTAAGACTGATTAGTCGTGATAAACCATATCCTTACGAGTGATGTTGCCATTTTACTATCACAGCAATAAATGAAACAGCAATAAAATTTGAATATTTTTCTGTTAAAGGTGTTCTTTCTTGCTAAAACTAAAGATGAGTAAATAAAAAAACAGATTTTTACTTTCCAAGAGTATCTCTCTTAGGTAAAGTTGTTACACTGTTCAGAGTTTTCATGCAAACTGAACATTTCTTGCTTTGCATTTTGGTCTTTGCAGGGTTTTTACAAAAAGTGCAGTTTGTGATCAAAACTTCTTACTTTAATGTGCATTCAGTTTTTTAGAGGAAAACCTATTTTATAAATCAGATAACAAAAAAATGTCCAGATTTAGAAGTACTGAGTTTTTTGTACATTTAGTTTTGTTCTATACAGTTTAAAAAGATGTTTGTCATTTAACAAAGATAGGTATTTGAAACTATAAACTACTCTAAACAAACACTGACAAGTGATATCCCTTGAAGTTCAGATGATGCTGAGGATATGTTTACTGGATAAAATACATGATGAACATAGAACTGTAAGAAAATATTAACCCTGAAAACCTAATAGTGAATCACCTAATTATACTGCGTGGTACTGACATCTAGTGGTCAAATAGCAACACTACAGGAAGTAAAGGGGGTCAATAGCTCAGTGGACTAAAAATATTTTTATTTTAACCAAATTAAACAGTGGACATCTAAAAAAATTTTTTTATGTATCACCAAGACTGAAATATTTTAAAAAATGGAATGTTTATGATTTCTGCTTTTTTTTTTGTTGTTTTGAAATATTTTTTGAACCTATAAAAAAACACTGAAATTTATTTTGTTTACTGTTCTTTAACCAGGCAAGTCCCGTCGAGATCTCAGATCTCTTTTTCAAGGGAGGCCTGGGCCTAAAGGCAACCTATTGTACATGTTTTTGTGTTGTGGGGGAAACTGGAGTACCCGGAGAAAACCCACTCAAGCACGAGGAGAACATAAAAACTACGCACAGAAAGACCCCAGGTCCGAACCGGGGATCAAACCCAGGACCTTCTTGCTGTGAGGCATCCATGCTAACCACTGAGCCATTGTGCTGCCCCCTTTTCTGTTTCATTTGCGAAACAGGAAGCAAAATGCCTGCAGTGCATTACCTTAGATTAAATATTTATGCAATAACAAAAGGTAAAACTAGAGCTGATATGGTTTCTGAGTTTTGTTTTTATATGTTTTTTTAGTATTAATCAGCACAGTTTTTTTTCTAATTCTGTTGGAATTTGTCTCCGTTTTCTTTTTAGCTTTAAGTCAAGCTCTGGCTTCCTCTGTTCAACGGTTATTTCCAATAGAAATAAACAATACAGCTCAGGGCTCATTGGGTATATATCGAGTTAGTAACATGTATATTTACCAGGCCAGGTTTGTCCCATGCAAGTACCATGTAAATACCTGGTATGTCTATAAATCTATAAATATTGAGCTGTATTATATGCTATTGGCATATTTCCCTCTTTTATGTTTTAATTTGCAAACCCAGCGTTGCTTACATGTAGTTTCTCCAGTTTTTAGTTCCCTGTTTAGTTTTACTCGCATAGATCACCGAATGAAACATAGTTACATAAACCCAGGAGGGAGTTGATTGGTTTTCATGTGAAAATTTGCTTATAGCAACAAAACAAAATAAAAAACACAAACTTTACAATTCTGCTGAATATATGCTGTACAGAACAAACTATGCAAACTATTGTTCATCATCTTTTTTTTCGCTTTACCATGCAAGCGAAGATGCTCCACCATCCTCCGCAGCACATGAGGCACCCCATCCTCCAGCAGGCCCTGCTCATGGAGCTCAAACAAGGACGCTCCAAAAAGCCTGGTGTGTCCGGCTGCCACGGCTCTGGATCTCAGGATGGGGATCTGCACCATCTTCTTCATGTCCTCTCGGACCTGCACGGCTGTCGTGCTGTGCTGCACAGAGAACAGGGAGCAGCAATGAGGCCTGCTTCAGGTCGGTGCGACACCTCCTGCACCTGCACTGTCACGCTCCGAGGACAGCTTGTGCTGAGAGTTGGAGGAAAGGGGAAGGGCTGACAGCTTGTGTTGCTAAGACAAATTTCAGGTTACCAGGTAACACCTTTGGTTAAAGGCAAGGACACACACACACCTCTACACATGGACATCTGGTGAGAGCTTACACTTCTTGAAGTAAAATTATGAGACATTATTTAAAGGTAATTAAAAAGGAGAAATTCTATTTTTGTTAATTATTTTAATATTATAATTTTTTGTGGTGTAACAAGCATTAAAACTTATTTGAACTAGTTAATAAACTGTAGAGTAATTTGCTATGTCACAAACTTTAAACCTAAACCTTTTCATTCAACGTCAGCCTCAAAAGGGTCTCCCTTTCAAAATAGTGGCATAGAGTAGAACAGGGCTATTCAACTAAATTGCTCTGGGGGCCACAGTTACTGCAGGCCGACAGCTGAGGGGCCGAACATCCAGCAATTAATGTTATTATGTAAATAAACCAAGTATTACAAAGATCTGTTACCTTTGAAATAGTTTATTTTTGCTGTATTTAATCATGAATACAACATACAGAACCCTATAAAAGTAGTGATAATAAAATTATATCTAAAAGAACACACTCTGCCTCATTTTTAACACAAATAATATTTTGACATCTCAGACTTGCCAAATTTTTAAACCAATTTTATTTTCAATTTCATAGTTTTACCTTCAACTGCTTGTAGTTTTAACTGTCTTGGGTGTTTATAGAAATGGCTTTTACCAGCTTGTAGCCACAATTCTGATGTTTCTGTAGACACCAAACATGTCTATGTTTAACTAAAAGAACTTATATTAATTAAAGTAGAAAACTGGGGGTTTGGGCTTAAGAAATGAATGAACCACTTGGCAGGCCGAACTTTGGTCACTCACAGGCCGGATGTGGCCCGCGGGCCACCAGTTGAATAGACCTGGAGTAGAATATCTCAAATAGTTTATATTTGAAAATGATTAAAAATATTTACTATGGTAAACTGTGAAGCACAGCACATAAAACGTGTAATAATTTACTCCGTCTAACATATGAAAGCAAACAGCATCTCGTCATAAAAACTCCCAAATTGAACATCTTCTGTCAGAGTAAACACACAAGTTCTCCACAAACATCACCCCCTTTTAGTCATAGGGGGAAAAATGCACATTAAACTGCAGAATAATGCTTATCTGTCTGTTTATTTAGTGCAAGTATCAAGATTCTGATCAGCTCGACAAAGAGACGCAGGTTTCAGCGCCTGCAGGAAGGAGGAAACGACTTCCTGCACTTCCAGTAACTGCAGACTGGGGAGTTTTACCTTTGGTAGCCATCGCAACTTTACCACGCGACACGCTGCCAGTCCATGGTTCATCACTTCAAACAAGTAGACTGACTAAATGATGAAACATTCTGGCAACATTTTAGTCTGTAATGAGTCTCCCTGTTCTTGAACAAGCTGGCAGAAGCTTCTTTTCTTTTGTTCCTCGGTGGGTTCGGTCGTGTGATGTCAGCTGGTTCAAACCCACCTAACAGATGGCACTGATGGCTTAAAGAGCCATAGTCTTTACCTTAGTGCTCCCACACTGTTAACACAGGGTTGTATTCAGAACACACGAACGCTTCTGCACAAAGGATAACGTGCACTAAAGGCGGCACAGCGGGGGGCAGGGGTTAGGGCTGTCGCCTTTGTGCAAAAAGGTTGCAGGTTTGCCTCCAGGCTTTAGGACTTCCTGGGAGTTTTTGCATGCTCTCCTGTGCCACAGACTAAAAGCATTCATGTTAGGTTAATTGGTAACTCTAAATTCAGAATCCGAATATCTTTATTGCCATTGTAACACAATGAAATGAAGAGTTCCCTAGTTTGTTCCCCTGTGTTGTCTGGATTTAAAAAGGCAAATAAAAGAAATGTGTAAAAATATTTACAAGATAGACTAAAATAAAGGAAAAGTCATGGGGCACTACACACTTTTAAGGGGTTATTGCACGATAATATTGAACCCTGTTCCACATACATTAACACTGCGGTGCTATGTTGCATTCAGGGTCCTGATGGTTGTGGTGTAAAAATAAATTGTTCCTAAGTGAAAGTGAGAGTTTGTCTTGTTTGTCTCTATTAGGCCCCGTGATGGACTTGTCCAGGGTAGATAAACAGCAGCTCCCTGTGACCCGGAAAGAAGCTGGTAAAAGAAACGTTTGGATGGATAACTTGGAGACAAACAGATCTTGTTCATCAACAGGCTAGAAGATAAACAGTTTCATGCTTTCATGGCTGCATGTCGACATGTTTAATCATCTACACTAACTTTTAACAAATGCAACAAACTCGCCTTCAGTTAAGCTCTTTCTTTGGAAAAAAGTTTTTAGTCTAATGATAAAAATATGCAGTTTGCCGCGTTTTAGTCAAATATAAACCATTTTCAGAGGTCATGAAAGCTCCTCTGTTGTTTTCCAGAACAATCTGCTGTGATTCACCCTTTGTAATGATGCTCATCCTTCTCTCCCTTCCCCCCATTTCAAAAACATTTCCACACATCATCTTCTGACATGTCGAAGAATTCCACTTCCATCTTTAACATTTCTGAGTGACCGCTGAGGAAGTTTAGGAGTTTAAGGGTTTTAGGTAAACAGTACTGGTGTGTCCATCTCATCATGTCTTGTCTTGTACAAGTTCATTTATGAATTGAATAGCAAGTCCTAGCATGCAACTTCCTCTCTCCGCCCCCCCTTTCAGTCCCATCTCCCTACAGTATGTGGGTGGCCTTTGAAGCAACTGGCACAAAACCAGCAGCTGCAGAACTCAGAGGGAACACCTAGAGAAAAAGTTAAATAAACAAAAAACTTTCAAATCAAAGTTGTGCAACTAGTGCTTATAAATGCTTTGTTTTGTTTTAAAATTGTACAAATGACATCACTGACAGACAGCATGACTCAGATTGGAAAAACGTGAAGCTAGGAAAGGATTTATCCCTCAATGCTTTTATTTTGAAAGAAAACATGACCGTGCTGCTGAGATACCAGGCAGTTGTTTTCTTTTTCAGAAAACATGTTTATTTTATTCCTGCTGAGCAAGCTTTACTTTACTTTTCATTTACAAAGAAGAAAACTTCCAGCACATGAGGGTAAAAACACATAGCAGTACAAACTCTCTACAACTTTTTATTTTATTATTATTATTATTATTATTATTATTATTATTATTTATCTCAGGCTGAAAAAGACATCTTTAGAGATCTAAGTTTTTACTCACACAGATGGCCAAAGCTCCAGCCCCCATTCTACCACTAAAGAAACTCCAGCAGAGGAGAAAATCTGCTGCTGTCCTCCTTCTTCCTCCTCCTCCCCCTATTCTCCTCACTCTGTTCCAGGACAAACGTTTGAAGCGGATCCAGTGGTGGGAATCTGTCCTCTCTTAATATTTTACCATTTGAACACTTCAAAACCACAACAAAGAGGTTCCAAGCAGGGCGAGAAAGGGAAGAATTTTTGTCAGTACCCGGCAGACCCCAGATTAGTCTCTGCCTTTTCCTCTCTGGTCTCCTCAATGAAACCTGAGTCGAGCTCTCTCATTGGCTATGCGGCCTGGTCATGTGACCGAGGGGCTAAAAATCCTAAACTAGTGGGTATAGGCTACTGCAGGTTTTCTTTGCACTCACCCGAGCGGACAAACTACAATTTTTTTTCTCTGTTATTTTCAGTCACTTGGGCTCTTTCTGTAGGTAAACAACCACATAATGTAGTTGGCATCCAGTCACAGATTTTGCTTCCAAATGTTTTATTTAAGGACACATGAACCAAAAAATATTTTGCAAACTACGTTTATTACTTTACTATTGATTTTGTCTCGTCTTTATGACTTTGTAGTTAGTACCTTCAAAGAACCTAAATTCACACACACAAAAACTATTTTAACATCAATAATTAATATTATTAATGATTAAATCTTGCAAGCTTTCAGCTTAAGACAAGACTTAGATTTGTTGTCTGATCTCCTGAAAAAGTGGCTGAAGTCCAAACAGAAGCTATGAAAGACTTTCAGAAAGCCAGGATAAACACTGATCAGGATTACTTAAAAAAAAACTCTTGCTCTTTGCTGGATAGACAGAAAACACACAAATGATATAAAATCATTAAAACCAGGAAATAAGTAAAAAAATAAACACCTCTGCACAATCCTCAACAAATGCTAGATTGTTATTTAATTTGTATTTAATATGTATTGTATATCTACATTTTGAATTGTTTATTATTTCTTCATATTGATGTATAAAAAACTGATCTCCGTTTAAAAAAGTGCACTTGAGTTGGAGAAGAAAAAACAATGATATTTCTAAACATTAAAATTACAAGTTTTCAAAACAATACTTACAATGTTGGAAAATATTTTCCTTTACATTGTAAATCTTTTCTAAACTGAGCACATAAATTAAGGAAATTTATGTTTGGTAGATTAGTTCTTTGTAGCAACAATATTTCTTGGCATTAAATCTGGCACCTGATTGGCAGCACCTGGAGGTACCTGAAGGTTGAACCAAGAGTCAGTAGCAACAGAAGATAAGCTGTTTGGCAGAAATGTGTTGGCAAAGATTTTGTTTGCAACTCGTACTCAGCTCTACGTATCCCACGAATGCATGTTCCTTAAAATGTTTGATCTACACGAACCACTGAAACCCATGTACAACCTTAACTTTATTGTCACACTCATCCATATGTGTTATATCAGTTTATTTTTCTGGTTCTTCTAACGGATGCACTTAAGATGAAAAAAAAAGAAAAAAGAAAAAAAGCCATTAGTTGTTTTTGTTAGAAAAATGTTTTATCATTATAATCAAAACATAACTCTGTTTCTGAAGATATAAACATGATATAAAACCATAAATGAATAGACTTTAAAAAGCTGTCAACGCAGACTGCCTCACGTTTTCATGTCACCTCGCCCTTTGTTTCATGTTTAAAGTATGTTTAAAGTTAGCCAGTAGATGGCGCCATAATACTTCAAAACATTGAACTACTGTATCCAAATATTAATGTAGTTCAGATCAACATCCTTAAACACAAGTCCTCTGGATGGGTTCTTCTCCTCCAAAAGACTCCTTCAGTCTTCACCTGAAACTCATGAGACTGAAGACGTCTCTTGGAGGAGGGCTGAAATGTTTAATTAAAGAACTCATTCAGAGGACTTAATTATTTTTTTGTTTTTGATTTTTCTACCTGGATTACGGAGATCCATCAGGATATAAACTCTGACATTATTCCATCTTGTTTTTTTTTTGACCAGCCCAGAGAAAAGGTGAAACTATCATCAACAAGTTACAACAGACAGATCACAGTGGAACCATCTGTGCCAAATAGCAGAGATGGTTTAATAGTTGGATTTTGGTTTTCTAAGGTTTAATACCTCTCTTGCCGTCAAATAAATCAAACTAAAAACATGAGTTTCAGTAATTGTTTAATAACACTTTATTAAACACTGCAGCACTTTCAGGACTTTGGACAGTTCCTTCATCCTTTCACACTGTCCAAGGTCCTGAAAAATGCCAGCTCCTTCAGGACCTTGGATAGTTCCTTCGGCATTTCACACTGTCTAAAGTCCTAAAACACTCCAGCACTTTCAAGACCATGGAAAGTTCCTTCATCCCTTCACATTGTTTAAGGTCCTGAAACATGCCAGCTCTTTCAGGACTTTGGACACTTCCTTCATCCCTTCACACTGTTTAAGGTCCTNTTCCTTCATCCCTTCACACTGTTTAAGGTCCTGAAACATGCCAGCTCTTTCAGGACCTGGGACAGTTCTGTCAGCATTTCACACTGTCTAAAGCCCTATAACATTCCAGCACTTTCAGGAACATGGACAGTACTTTCAGCTGTTCACACTGTCCAAAATCTTGAAACATGCCGGTTCTTTCAGGACCTTGGACAGTTCCTTCATCCTTTCTCACTGTTCAAGGTCCTGAAACATGCCAGCTTTTTCAGGACCATGGACAGTTCCTTCAGCCCTTAATCATGTTCAGGGTCCTGAAACATGCCAGCTTTTCAGGACCTGGGACAGTTCCTTCAGCATTTCACACTGTCCACAGGCCTAAAACATTCCAGCACTTTCAGGACCTTGGACAGCTCCTTCAGCCATTCTCACTTTTCAAGGTCCCGAAACATGCCAGCTCTTTCAGGACCTTAGACAGTTCCTTCATCCCTTCACATTGTTTACGGTCCTGAATCGTGTCAGCTCTTTAAGGACCTGGGACAGTTCCTTCAGCATTTGACACTATCTAAAGTCCTAAAACATTACGGCACTTTCAAGACCTTGGACAGCTCCTTCAGCCGTTCATACTGTCCAAGATCCTGAAACATGCCATATATTTCAGGACCTTGGACAGTTCCTTCATCCTTTCTCACTGTTCAAGGTCCTGAAACATGTCAGCTCTTTCAGGACCTTGGACAGTTCCTTCAGCATTTCAGACTGTCCACAGTCCTAAAACATTCCAGCACTTTCAGGACCTTGGACCGCTCCTCCAGCCGTTCTCCCTGTTCAAAGTCCCGAAACATGCCAGCTCTTTCAGGACCTTGGACAGTTCCTTCATCCCTTCACACAGTTTAAGGTCCTGAAACTTGCTAGCTCTTTCAGGACCTGGGACAGTTCCTTCAGCATTTCACTCTGTCTAAAGTCCTAAAACATTCCAGCACTTTCAGGACCCTGGACAGCTTCTTCAGCCGTTCTCACTGTTCAAGGTCCTGAAACATGCTAGCTCTTTCAGGACCTTGGACAGTTCCTTCATCCCTTCACATTGTTTACGGTCCTGAATCATGCCAGCTCTTTAAGGACCTGGGACAGTTCCTTCAGCATTTCACACTTTCTAAAGTCCYAAAACATTGCAGCACTTTCAGGACCTTGGAAAGCTCCTTCAGCCRTTCACACTGACCAAGATCCTGAAACATGCCAGCTTTTTCAGGACCTTGAAAAGTTCCTTCATAATTTCTCACTGTTTAAGGTCCCGAAACATGCCAGCACTTTCAGGATCTTGGACAGTTCCCTTAGCATTTGACACTATCTAAAATCCTAAAATATWGCAGCACTTTCAAGACCTAGGACAGTTCCTTCATCCCTTCACACTGTTTAAGGTCCTGAAACATGCAAGCTCTTTCAGGACCTGGGACAGTTCCTTCAGCATTTCACTCTGTCTAAAGTCCTAAAATTTTCCAGCACTTTCAAGACCTTGGACAGCTCCTTCAGCCTTTCACACTGTCCAAGATCCTGAAACATGCCAGTTCTTTCAGGACCTTGGACAGTTCCTTCATCCTTTCTCACTGTTCAAGGTCGTGAATCATGCCAGCTTTTTCAGGACCTGGGACAGTTCCTTCAGCATTTCACACTGTCCAAAGTCCTAAAACATTCCAGCAATTTCAGGACCTTGCACAGCTCCTTCAGCATTTCACACTGTTTAAGGTCCTGAAACATGCCAGCTCTTTCAGGACCTGGGACAGTTCCTTCAGCATTTCACACTGTCCAAAGTCCTAAAACATTCCAGCAATTTCAGGACCTTGGACAGCTCCTTCAGCATTTCACACTGTTCAAGGTCGCGAAACATGCCAGCTCTTTCAGGACCTTGGACAGTTCCTTCATCCTTTCACACTGTTTAAGGTCCTGAAACATACCAGCTCTTTCAGAAA
>NW_013952446.1:1505617-1507030 GCF_001266775.1 Austrofundulus limnaeus
CTCCTTCAGCCGTTCACACTCTCCTTCAGCCGTTCACACTGTCCAAGATCCTGAAACATGCCAGTTCTTTCAGGACCTTGGACAGTTCCTTCATCCTTTCTCACTGTTCAAGGTCCCGAAACATGCCAGCTCTTTCAGAATCTTGGACAGTTCATCCTTTCTCACTTTTCAAGGTCCTGAAACATGCCAGATCTTTCAGGACCATGGACAGTACCTTCAGCCCTTAATCATGTTCAAGGTCATGAATCATGCCAGCTTTTTCAGGACCTGGGACAGTTCCTTCAGCATTTCACACTGTCCAAAGTCCTAAAACATTCCGGCACTTTCAGGATCTTAGACAGCTCCTTCAGCCATTCACACTGTCCAAGATCCTGAAACATGCCAGCTCTTTAAGGACCTGGGACAGTTCCTTCAGCATTTCACACTGTCTAAAGTCCTAAAACATTCCACCACTTTCAGGACCTTCGAAAGCTCCTTCATCCTTTCTCACTGTTCAAGGTCCTGAAACATGCCAGCACTTTCAGGACCTTGGACAGTTCCTTCAGCCCTTAATCATGTTCAAGGTCCATGGTCTGGGGTTCCGTGGGCTTGGTAGTCAGCCTGGAGGGAGAGGTAGTTGGGCTGCTCTTCCTGAGTGGGTTTCGGGGAAAGGGAGGGCTTACTGGGGCCAGCGGGGGAGCTGACTCCCTGTGGGAGCATTTTGCTCCCTCAGTTTATTCTCCCCATCCCTCGCCACACACCTCCATCCTCTTCATTTTCAACTTCACCCATGTAGGTTTTTTTGGGGCACAGTTGTGTTATAAGAGCAACAATATTACATTTGTATTGCCATAACCACCTGGGCCCCAAATTTTATTGTACATCTTAGACATTCACTCTTAACATTTTCATGAAATTCACATATTGGAACTTATGTTGGGCACTCATGGCTATAGGTGGCCGGATGGCACCACTCTTGCCTCCTGTGCCTGTGCCCACCCCTCAAGGTTTGCATATAGACACTTAGGGTTTTGGGTTAGAGTAGTGGTGGAGGGGAAACTGGCACCACGCCGGCCTCCGCCTCTTCTTCTTTCCTTTTTAAAATTGCTCTATAGAACAACACGCACCAACAGTACATCTTGGGGTGGGGGTGTGGGTGTCAGGGTCTTTATTCCCATCCCGTTCCCCGACTGCCATTTGGGGAGGGGGTCCTGAAGAAGGGCGGACCGCCAGGTATGGTCCTGGGCTGTGGGTGGGCTTGGGGCTTGGACGGTCGCCGGGGGCGGGGCTGGCTCTCCGTCCTTCCTGGTGCTGCTTTGTCTCCTGAGGTGTGGCTCTTGATTCCGGTGGGTGGCCCCCTGGCTGGGGTGGCTGCTGGGTTCCGGGGGTGGACGGCTGGGGGGGTGCACTTGGTCGCTGGCGGTGTGGTGGGGT
>NW_013952446.1:1507040-1512246 GCF_001266775.1 Austrofundulus limnaeus
AGGACCTTGGACAGCTCCTTCAGCCATTCTCACTGTTCAAGGTCCCGAAACATTCCAGCTCTTACAGGACCTTGGACAGTTCCTTCAGCTTTTCACACAGTTTAAGGTCCTGAAACATTCCAGCACTTTCAGGACCTTGGACAGTTCCTTCAGTCCTTCACACTGTTTAAAGTCCTGAAACATTCCAGCACTTTCAGGACCTTGGAAAGCTCCTTCAGCCGTTCCTACTGTCCAAGATCCTGAAACATGCGAGCTCTTTCAGGAATTTGGACAGTTCCTTCATTCCTTCACACTGTTTAAGGTCCTGAAACATGCCAGCTCTTTCAGGACATGGAACAGTTCCTTCTGCATTTCACACTGTCTAAAGTCCTAAAATATCCCAGCACTTTCAGGACCTTGGACAGCTCCTTCAGCCCACACTGTCCAAGATCTTGAAACATGCCAGCTCTTTCAGGACTTTGGACAGTTCCTTCATCCTTTCTCACTGTTTAAGGTCCCGAAACATGCCAGCTCTTTCAGGACCATGTTCAGCTTTTTCATCTATTCTCACTGTTCAACGTCCTGAAACATGCCAGCACTTTCAGGACCTTGGACAGTTCGCTTAGCATTTGATAATTTCTAAAGTCCTAAAACATTGCAGTACTTTCAAGACCTTGGACAGTTACTTCACCCCTTCACACTGTTTAAGATCCTGAAACAAGCCAGTTCTTTCAGGACCATGGACAGCTCCTCAAGCTGTTCTCACTGTTCAAGGTCCCGAAATATGCCAGGTCTTTCAGGACCTTGGACAGTTCCTTCAGCATTTCACACTGTCTAAAGTCCTAAAACATTCCAGCACTTTCAAGACCTTGGACAGCCCCTTCAGCCATTCACACTGTTTAAGGTCCTGAAATATGCCAGCTCTTTCAGGACCATGGACAGTTCCTTCAGCCCTTTATCATGTTCAAGGTCCTGAAACATGCCAGCTTTTTCAGGACCTGGGACAGTTACTTCAGAATTTCTTACTGTACAAGGTCCCAAAACATGCCAGCACTTTCAGGACCTTGGACAGTTCCTTCATCCCATCACACTGTTTAAGGTCCTGAAACATGCCAGCTCTTTCAGAGTTTGGGACAGTTCCTTCAGCATTTCACACTGTCTAAAGTCCTAAAATATTCCAGCACTTTCAGAACATTGGACAGCTCCTTCAGCCGTTCACACTGTCCAAGATCTTGAAACATGCCAGCTCTTTCAGGACTTTGGACAGTTCCTTCATCCTTTCTCACTTTTCAAGATCCTGAAACATGCCAGCTTTTTCAGGACCATGGAAAGTTCCTTCAGCCCTTAATCATGTTCAAGGTCCTGACACATACCAGCTTTTTTAATACCTGGGACATTTCCTTCCGAATTTCACACTGTTGAAAGTCTTAAAACATTTCAACACTTTCAGGAACTTGGACAGCTCCTTCAGCCGTTCACACTGTCCAAGATCCTGAAACATGCCTGCTCTCTCAGTACCTTGGACAGCTCCTTCATCATTTCTCACTGTTCATGGTCCTGAAACATGCCAGCACTTTCAGGACCATGGACAGTTCCTTCAGCCCTTATTCATAATCAAGGTGCTGAAACATGCCAGCTTTTTCTGGACCTGGGACAGTTCCTTCGGCATTTCACACTGTCTAAAGTCTTAAAACATTCCAGCACGTTCAGGACCTTGGACAGTTCCTTCATTCCTTCACACTGGTTAAGGTCCTGAAACATGCCAGCTCTTTCAGGACTTTGGACACTTCCTTCATCCCTTCACACTGTTTAAGGTCCTGAAACATGCCAGCTCTTTCAGGACCTGGGACAATTCCTTCAGCATTTCACACTGTCTAAATTCTTAAAACGTTCCAGCACTTTCTGGACCTTGGACAGCTCCTTCAGCCGTTCACACTGTCCAAGATCTTGAAACATGCCAGATCTTTCAGGACCATGGACAGTTCCTTCAGCCCTTAATCATGTTCAAGGTCCTGAAACATGCCAGCTTTTTCAGGACCATGGACAGTTCCTTCAGCCCTTAATCATGTTCAAGGTCCTGAAACATGCCAGCTTTTTCAGGACCTCGGAAAGTTCCTTCACCATTTCACTCTTTCTAAAGTCCTAAAACATTCCAGCAATTTCAGAACCTTGGAAAGTTGAACTTGGAATTTGTTTCTGATGTATTTTGGCTAATACAATGTATTTTGGACGCTGCTGTTTTCTGCACCTGCCATTACCTTGTCTATTTAATTACTTATTCACTTTCAAGGCAACACTTTTATTTTCATGTTTATTTTGAGTTGAGAAAATAAAATGTCTGAGAATTAACCATTCTAGGGGATCAAATAAATATTTTTTCATTTAATAATCAGTTGTAGTACATTATAGTTTTGGAGAATCATCATGTTTGACTGAAGGGGTACTGGAATAACAAAATGGCTCAGGGGTACACAAGTCTATAAAGGCTGGGAACCACTGGTTTTACGTACAACAGACATTAGCTGATTGAAGTTTGTTTGAAACATGTCCGAGCAGACCCGGAAAACTGTGATCAACTGTTAGCAATGTCTTGGGTGAGCACAGATTACAGCCTGAATCAGCATGCCGCAGATCAAGTGCTTTCCTCATTTTTCTCAGTGCAGATGTATGCATCATAAATAAATACCACGTGCTGCTTCTTTATGACAGTTTCAGTGTCCTTCAGCCAAGAAAAGTTACATCCTCACCACCTCTGACTGTTATGTGGATCTGGTGACTTGTAAACGGATCTGGCTCAAATCAAAAGGATGTCTGGGTTGTAGATGTAGATGGCTGTTTTCTGAAAGTTTCAACAAAATCAATCCAGTGGATCATGAGATATGGCAGATATCTGTGTTAACATTGTGTTAAATAATAATACAACAAAGGTGTGTAACATATTGGTGTAAACACATTTTATATTGGTGTTATGGAGACAGATGATGCAATTATGTTCTCAGACTAATCACTTTATACTCGGACATACATCTCAGTGTTTATTTGTGATACTTGGCTGTAAAAAATCAGTGCATGTTTATTATTTTCACTGCATCCAAGAAGTCTTTAAAATGAAAAAACAACAAAACAAAACAAAAAACAAAAACCTACTGTGCTGTTCTCTATAACGCACACAATATCAACTATGAAGCAAACAAATATGTTTCTGAAGTTTCCAAAACCATGACGTCATCGCATCTTTCCCAAATTGTTCAAAGTGACCGTAATCTTAATTTATTTGAAAAGTGTATACGAACATAAGGAAAATGCTAATCAAAAAGGACTTTTCCTCATCTCACCTAGGAGTCATTGCAAATCACTGCTTTATTTCCTGTGTGGATTCTCATGTGTTTGTTTAAATTGACCTCCAGGGTAAACCTTCGGTTACACAGATCACAACAAAACAGTTGCTGTTCCGTGTGGGTTTGCATGTGTTTGATCAAATTGACCTTTAGAGTAAACCTTTGTTCACACAGATCGCAACAAAAGAGTTTCTGTTCTGTATGAATTTTCATGTGTCTGTTTAAATTGACCTTCAGTGTGAACCTTAGCTCACACAGATCGCAGCGGAATGGCTTCTGTCTGGTGTGGATTTTCATGTGTGCGTTTAAGCTGCTACTTAGGGTAAACTTTCGCTCACAAAGATCACAACCAAACATCTTCCGTTCTGTGTGGCTTCTCATGTGTCTGTTTAAATTGGCCTCTAGAGAAAACTTTCGTTTACAGACGTCACAACAAAATGGCTTCTGTGAATGAGTTTTCCTGTGTCTCTTTAAACTGTCCACTAGGGGAAACTTTCGATCGCACAGATTACAACAATACAGCTGTCCTGAATGGATTTGAATTTCTTTTTTTAAATTGCCCTTTAGGGAACAGGTCTGTTCGGAAGGACCATGAAAAAATGGCTTCTGTCCTTCATGTCTGGTCATGTGCTTCTTTAAGCTTCTTTTTAGAGTGAACCTTCGTTCACACAGATCACAGCTGAAAAGCTTCTGTTCTGTGTGACTTTTTGTGTGTCTGTTTAAAGAGGCTTTTAATGTAAACCTTCGGTCACAAAGTTCACACCCAAATGGCTTCTCTCCAGTGTGAGTTCTAATGTGTCCGACTAAACTGCCTTTTTGGCTAAACCTTTGCTCACACATATCACAAGCAAATGGCTTCTGTCCCATGTGGATCCTCATGTGTCTGTTTAAATTGTCTTTCTGGCTAAAACTTCTTTTACACAGATCACAACTAAATGGCTTCTGTCCTGTGTGACTTCTCATGTGTGTTTTTAAACCACTCTTGTCACTAAACCTTTGTTCACAAACGTTACAACAAAACGGTTTTTGTCCAGTGTGAATTTTCATGTGTCTGGTTAAATTTCCCTTGATGCTGAAACTCCGCCCACAAAGATCACAACAAAATAAATTCTGTCCACTTTTGTTGACATCGTTTACATCTGATTCAGAAGCACTGCTCTCCTCCCAGTCTTCATCACTGTCTTCAGTGTTTGACCCAGAGTCTGATAAGTGTTTGAGCTGAGAGCTGGGATTGTTCACAACATCCTCTTCATCATCCTCACTGACTTCAGTTTCTGAAGAGTCTGTATCATTTCTTGACATTTCTGCTCCTTTACAAAACTCTCCACCAGTRGCTGAGCTGGTTGGAAGAGCTCCAACTTCAACTTGGTGTTGATGAAGATCTGGCACCAGAGGTTTCTCTTCATCATCATCATCATTGTCATCACTCTTCAAAGGAACTGCAGGGAATGAAATGCTGGTGGTGTCAGTCTCCTCCTTCACATTGAGGTGCTCTCCCTCCAGACTGGTCCACAGCTCCTCCTCTTCCTTCTTTACGTGGAGGTGTTCTGCATCCTGCTGGTCCACATTAGGCCTTGGTTCTTCAGGAACTTCTACTTTAATCAGGACAGTCTGAACACCTGAAGGAACCACTGAAACACATGTACGTCAGGAAAATAAAGTACCATGTTTTTAACTTGTTCCATCATTGTTTTAACCAGTGTAGAAAACACACACAGAGAAGCCTCTGTTTCTTCTGACAAGTCTAAGTGCTGAATTCAGCCTGAACTGAAATAAGCTACCAGACTTCTAAGAAGAACATACACTCACCGGCCACTTTATTAGGTACACCTGTCCAACTGCTCGTTAACACTTAATTTCTAATCAGCCAATCACATGGCGGCAACTCA
>NW_013952446.1:1513485-1520643 GCF_001266775.1 Austrofundulus limnaeus
CTCCTTCACATTGAGGTGCTCTCCCTCCAGACTGGTCCACAGCTCCTCCTCTTCCTTCTTTACGTGGAGGTGTTCTGCATCCTGCTGGTCCACATCAGGCCTTGGTTCTTCAGGAACTTCTACTTTAATCAGGACCGTCTGAACATCTGAAGGAACCACTGAAACACATGTACGTCAGGAAAAACTTGTCAACACATTTAGTTTTTCATCAGTTTTTTTAACCAGTGTAGAAAACACACACAGAGAAGCCTCTCTTTTTTCACTGACAAGTCTAAGAGCTGAATTCAGCCTGAACTGAAATAACCTACCAGACAAGAACAAATCAAAATGAACACATTAAACACACTTTACCATTTCTGCACGCATTTTCTGTCTATATGAAAAATATTTCCGGATTTTCAGCTATTATTAATCTAACTTTCCGGTTTAACAAAATGAAAACATGAACTGAGAGGAATGAGCAACTTATCTGTTTGCTCGATTAAAGCACCTGATGCGAATAGCAATAATTATCGTGACAAGTTTTAAATAGCTAACTTTTTAAAATAAAGCAGAAACTTTAAACATTTAAATCGATAAGGGTCCTAGAATAAGTTGTTTCGGTTGTCATTCGCGGACATTTCACAACCACACAAGTCAGAGTTAAACGACATTCGTATGAAGCTAAAGCTATCAGCGGCTTATAAACTACAGCATAATTACATTTGACAGAAATAACAATAAATATAGTCAAACCTATTATCTGCAGTTGATCGTTAGAGTTGAAAACATCATTTGTAACTTTATCAGAAGTTCCGCTTTTCAACAAAGCCGCCATGTTGGAATGATGAACTACTTCTTCTTCTTTGGTTTAATAGCGGCTCGCAAACAACTTAAAGGTGCATACCGCCACCTACTGGATAACTGTGTAACTCCACACCTTCCACCTCTAAATTGTTTTTCAATTAGTATTATGTAGATATACTACAATGTTTTTTATAATGATACAGATTTACTCTTTGCTCCCATCTGTTTCTGATATTCCTTCTAGACTTCATTTTAGCTCTGCCTTCCTTCATTTTCCCTCCAGTCTCCCCCTTTCAGCAGCATACAGGTAATCAATACACGTTCCATATTTTCTTTTTCTCTGTATTCCTTACATTTTAAATTGTTCATTCTCCCCATTATGTACATGTCGCTTAGAAAAATGTGACTTACCCAGTCTGTTTATCACATCATCCCTTCTTTTTCTACTTTCTTCGCAGATCTTTAATAATTAATTTTTGGAACTTTTATATTTTCTTGTCTTAATTCAACATGTTTCTGACATATTCCCATTTTTTTCTTTCATTAATAATTTACCCTGCTCCAACACACCTGATTTGAATGAATGAATCTGTAGAACTTGAAGAGGTAATTAAGCCACTGAATCACTAGTGTTTGAAACCACACGAAAACAGTTTCTAAACATATTCATTGCTTTTATTCTTATGTGACAGTGTCTTGTGAATACTCAGTGCATAACTATGAAGAACATTGTATTACAAGTGTTTGAAATGCAAAAACACATTTTCCCTTATACAGTCTAAAATAGTAATCTTGATGTTGTGGGTGAACATTTGAACACATTCAAGTGAAAGAGTTGCCCTTTTTTACTGAGAGTGAACTGAAACTTGGAGCTAAGTCTACTACAGTTGCTGTGTGTGTGTGTGTGTGTGTGTGTGTGTGGGGGGGGGGGGGGCGGTCTTACTCAGAGCCTTTCTTGTAATACAAAGGAATGAAGTGGACCATGATGGAAATCTCTCTTTGTTGTACATGTTCCCTGCTTGCACAAGAGTTGTTTATTAAATAAGTGAAAAGGTAGCTGATATCAAAATACAAGCTTTCAGAAAGTCCAGAGTAATGCTGATCAGTAACATTTTAAAGGGACACACATTTAACAGCAACCCTGTGGATTATGTACAGTACATTCAGCATTAAATTCATGCCGAGTGTGAGTCTATAATTAACTACAAAATTGCAAAGTAAATTATTAAAAGTTTCCAAATCCATGACATCATCCTGTTTTTCATGAATTGTCTCTTTATTTGACAAGAGTATATAAACATTCAAAATCAATAAAGAAATGAGGATTTTTTTTTCCTCCCGTGTGGTTTCTCACCTAGGAGTCATTGCAAACCACTGCAGTGTTTGCTGTGTGGATTCTCTTGTGTGTGTTCAAATGCCCCTTTTGTGTAAACCTCCGATCACAAAGATCACAATAAAATGGTTTATCTCCTGTGTGGACTCTCATGTGTTTGGTCAAATTGCCCTTTTGGGTAAACCTTCGATCACACATATAGCAAGAAAAAGGTTTCTGATCTGTGTGGATCCTCATGTGTTTAGTTAAATTGCCCATTAAGGTAAACTTGCGATCGCAAAGATTACAGCAAAATGATTTCTGTCCCGTGTGGACTATCATGTGTGTTTTTGCATCTGCCTTTCGGCTAAACCTCCGTCCACAAATGTCACAACAAAATGGCTTTTGTCCRYAGTGGATTCTCYTGTGTATGMTTAAACTGCCCTTTAAGGTAAACCTCTGATCACACAGATCACAAGAAAACGGTTTATCTCCTGTGTGGATCCTCATGTGTTTGTTTAAAGTGTCTTTAAGTGTAAACTTTCGGTCACACAGATCACAAGAAAACGGCTTCTCTCCGGTGTGGATTTTCAGATGTTTGTTTAAACTGCCCTTTTGGCTAAACCTCCGTTCACACAGATCACAAGCAAACGGCTTCTGTCCCGTGTGGATCCTCATGTGTGTGTTTAAATTGTCCTTATGGTGAAACCTTCGTTCGCACAGAGCACAACTAAATGGTTTTTGTCCTGTGTGGATTCTCATGTGTGTGTTTAAGCAACTCTTCTCCCTAAATCTTTGGTCACAAATTCCACAACAGAACGGCTTTTGTCCTGTGTGGACTTTCATGTGTCTGTTTAAATTTCCTTTCTGGGTGTACCCTCGCCCACAAAGATCACAACAAAATAGCTTCTGTCCGTTTTTGTCGTTGACAGCGTTTACGCCCGACTCGGGCATCCTGCTCTCCTCCCAGTCTTCAGGTTTTGACCCAGAGTCTGATAAGTGTTGTCGCTGAGAGTCAGGATTGTTCACATCATCTTCACCGAATTCAGTTTCTGAAGAGTCAGAATAGTTTTCATCATAATTCAGATACGGGGCTCCGTCACTGAACTCCCCACCAGTTGCTGAGCTGCTGGCTGGAAGATCTCTGACTTGATGTTGATGACGCTGTGAGAACAGAGGTTCATCTTGATCGTCCTCACTCTTCAAGAGAACTGAAGTAGATGAAAAGTTGGTGGCGTCAGTCTCCTCCCTCACACCAAGCTGCTCTTCCTCCACACTGGTCCAAATTTCCTCCTCCTCCTTGATGCGGAAGGGCTCTGGGTCCTGCAGGTCCTCGTCAGGCCACTCTTCCTCAAAAGCTTCTTCTTTAATCTTCACCATCTGAACATCTGCAGGAACCACTAAAACACACACATTACGAAAACTTGTCAACACATTTAGTTTTAAGTACCATATGTTTGAATTTGTTCTCTTATTTTAATTAGATAAGAGACATTAAAAAATAGGGGGCACAAGCAAATGCACCAGTCCTGTCTGTCCCAATAACACATGATTAGCATTAGCTAACAATAAATGGCAACTAATTCACAAGTGACAGAAATAGTAAAACAGATTCAAACCTATTATCTTCAAGTGGTCGTTGGGGTTGAAAACATCATCTGTAATGTTTTCTTGTTCATTTTCTTCGAGAGCTGCATCTCTTTTTTTAAAAATTCCCAACATTTCTTCTTCTTCTTCTGCATCCGGGTGCTCTTTGTCCTGCTGTCTCATCCTCTGTTAGCTTCCGTTCATCGACATTTACTGAGCTGCTGAAGCTGAATTCTGTCCTGCTTTTGTTTGCAGCTGCAGGTATGACTAATGTTGCTAAACGCTAATGTGGACAGAGAGGCTCGGAAAAAGATTTCTTCTTTAGTTTATTGGCGGTTGATAAACCAGGTCAAATGAACACCACTGCCACCTACTGGTCAGAATACGGAACAGAAGAATTATTGGGCAAAACCCTTTGTTTCTATCTACAAAGTAAGTTTTCTTTAAGAATTTAACAAGGTCAGAACTTTCTTATACTTGGTCTAAATTTGCCACGAATTGAAATATGATATATTATTATTTTTAAAACGTTTATGTGGATTTATTTCTAAGATTATTACTTGTTTTCATTCATGAATTTTTTTCAACTATTAATACTGTTTGTTCACATGCAATAAAGGACCATCAGCCTAAAGACGGATCATTAAACCCCTTGTTATTGCCAGTTGTTCGCAGAGGGCTGAGTAATACTCATTACAACAACATTGTAAGAGGGGGACAGAGCTTACATCCCTCCTTCCATCCATTTTAAAATTTTTGGGCGAGTTGGTTACTGTTGAAAAAACCAAACAAACCACAAAATAAACTTGTTTTTTCCACCTCACCTCATTTATACTACTTACTGTTGAATTATACAAAACCATTTGAAGACATGATAAAGTTGTTAATAATGTCATAATAAACAGTTTCTCCTCGTTTGCATTGTTACAGCATCCAGAAAATCCTGAACACACAGCATGAACAGCATCACCAAGCATCATTTTCTTGGTCAGTTTTAACATAGAAAAACTGAATGCTGAGTGTTAAAATACAACTTGTGCAGGTTAAACTGCAATAAACATTAAAGTCAAACCTTTGGAAAATAAATTATATTTTTCAGTTTTTATATGTTGCTTTCATAAATACATTTTGGATGTTGCTTATTCTATCGCCAAAGGCCGATACTGGAATGAACAGCTGAGGGGTCCTTGTCTTTGAAACAGCCGTGAGGATTGAAGATGACGTTGCCGTGCACCTCCCTGGTTGTATTTGTTCCTGCAGGAGAGACGTACACGCAAATCAGCAAAGCTATCCAACGATGCATGGGAAGACACCGAGAGGTGGCAGAAACTTTTAATTAGTTATAACTGTGCCTTTGAGTTTGTCAAGGACAGAGTTTACAGAATAATCCAGACGAAAATCTCATTGTTTTGTTAGTGCTTTTATAAAAACTGCTCTCTGCTTGCATGGTTGCTCATTATAACAAAGAGTGGCGTAGTTTTGTTCAAATAGGTCTGCAATGAAAGCAGAGGCCATTTTTTCATGACGGCACTGACTGGACAAGAATACAACTGAACGACTAAGGACTCTGACATAGTATATTAATGTTTCAATAATTGGTAAAATATGCAATAAATTTAGAAAAACTCAGATGACACAGCATTGCTTTAAGACTGTTGATGTGCTGTCACTATGTAATCACCAATAGTGACGTTGCCTCATGGGTTTGGAGAAGGAGGTGGTAAAGTTGGGACAACACTGGCATCAGAGGTCCAGTATCCACGAAAACCCTTCTGTTGATTAGCTCCGTTACTCAGAAAGCGGATCACGACTTTGTTGCTTGGAACAGTGAAGGCAGGCGGGACGGAGAGGCCACAGAAGTGACCTAAAGAACAGGCAAAAAGTGACGTTTTTCTTTCTGTAATATGAGTGTGACACAGGAAACATACAAAGAAGAATATTTACTCACCAAATAGGGACATGCCTTCCCCATCGAAGATCTCCACGTAATCCACACATTTTCCCAACACTTTAGCTTGCAGCTCAAAGTGAGTGAAGACGACATGAAGACTTCCTGAGGAAGGAACGCTGATACGCCATGTGCACACAGTCTGGGCTTGGTAGTTCTCAGGCCAGTTTGGAGAGGTGATTTCACCCAAATTAGTGCTGAAACTTCCCCCACAGGGAGCTGCAGTGGAGCAAGGGGAGACAGAAGGAAAAATAAATGGTTTACGAAGCTGAAGATTAGACTTGTTGTATGGGGCTTGTTTATTTGTTTTCTGGCTCAACCTTGTGCAGGGTCCACCGCCTTCCAGGTGGCGCTGAAGCCTGTGTCCACCACCTTGTCATTGGAGGAGAAGCCGATGTGAAGTGTATCTCCATCACTGACCACATCGTTTGGTGGAGTGTGACTGCAGTAGGTGCCTGATGAAGCACAAAGAGACGTTTTTAGTACTCTTTATTCTTAATATACACATTAGATTTTTATTCAAAGAGTATTTCTGACACAGTTAGGAGGTATAGTATAGGCTACATCACCTATCAAACTCATACATGTGGACTGCATTGTTTGAACTTAAATTAAATAAAATTAAATTGTAAATCAGTTGCAAACTTTAAATTTATGATTCAATGCAAAACATAAAAAAATAAAAAATAAATAAATAAATAAATACATACAATTTAAAGGTGAAAGATACACACCCAGACTTCCCACGTTGTCCGTGAGGCTGACCTTGTCGTTCACACACAGCTGACTCTCCTCCAGCGAGAAACTGTTGAACTGAAGGTAGACCAGCTTTCCCGCAGGCACCTCGATGGTCCACTGGCAGCGGGCTTTGTTGCTGTAGGTGCCAGGATAACCCATGGAGGAAATGGTGCCACCAGTGCCGGTCAAGACCTTTGGTCCTCCACAACCCGATGCTACACAGAGGAACACTCATGGTGTCACATCATGAACTTACGAACTTACGAACAAAGTGGATCGTTTTAGGCAGCCAGATTCATACTTTGCTGATTGTAGATGTCCCTACGGATCACATTTGAGATCCAGGGGAGGTAGGCAGAGGTACGGGTGAACACAGAGGGCTTTTTATCCATAATGCATCCAATAGGGCCAAAGCTGGTTATCCCATGAATCTCCCAGGAAGCACCTGCAGTATCCTGGCAAACCAACGGGCCTCCCGAGTCTCCCTGTCAGAGTCACACATTTAAATGTCAATAAAAATGCAAATTTACTTTATTTGTCATCAGTGCATATTCCTATGATGAAATCTGTGCTCTGCATTTGATTCATCACCACGAGCAGAGCCGGCTTTAGGCATAGGCGAACTAGGTGGTCACCTAGAGCGCCATCTGCTGGAGGGGGCAGCAGAAAAAAAAGAAATTGTTTGTATCCCCAGGTTGTATTTCCGCTCAGCGCCCCTTTCAATTAGCTTTGTTTTAAAAAAAAATAATGAAGTATTACAGGAAAAATAAACTACTCTACCCATACC
>NW_013952446.1:1520653-1533185 GCF_001266775.1 Austrofundulus limnaeus
CCCCAATGCAGCAATTACCCCCACCCACGAGAAACAGCCAAGTGGAGCAGCGAGTAGCTATTTAAGCTGCCCGGGGAGCTGTTGGGGATTAGGTGTCTTGCTCAAGAACACCACGACATGTGGGCGTGGCAGGGAATCCAACCTGTGACTTCCTGGTCCCAAGTCAGCTGCCCTACTGCACCACGGCCGTCCCATTTATACACAAATGCACAATTTAAATTACTTTTGCTATTGCCAAAAGCAGTATCGCTCCTCCTGAAGGACATATTGTACCTGGCAGACTGATTTCAGCTCATCAGGTTTAATGTAACCGCAGCAGATCATGGAGGGCTTGACCTGAAACCACCAGTAATCCATCCGTTTGCAGGTGTCGTACGGCACGACAGGCAGATCCACCTGGTTGAGGGTCTCTGAAGCTTTAGCATTAAGCGAGTCACCTGATCAACCAAACAAAGCTTTTTAGACAATGTTCTGTTCAACAGCAGAAATATTTGTCCAGCAGGTGGCATCCAAATTATATGACAATGAAACTTTTAGCAGCACAAAATGTTCTGTTTGGGTCACAGTGTTTTTTTCTTTTTACCCTGATCTAAGATAACACACAAAAAATTGATGTTATATTGGTGTAATCATTCAAATATGGGGAAAAAGCTGTGCAGAAACAGCACCTGTCTCGTCTCCCCAGCCTGTAGCATAGCACTTCTTCCCTGCAGGGAGGACTTCCTCCTCAGAGGGAAGGCAGGCAAACGATATCTCGTCTCTGGGAACCACAGCCTCAGCCAGCCTCACCAGGGCGATGTCATACTCTACAGAGGGGACGGTGGGGTACTCGAAGCCCTCGTGACGATGGATGCCTGATATGTTGATGCAGCTTTCGCTCGGCTCTGTGTAGGTCAGATTGTGCTTGCCCAGGCACATGCGCCAACGATGCAACTCATCGGCATATCTGTCAATAAATTAGGAATTATACTTGACAGTGAAGCGTAAACACACATGCATTAGCTATACTGAACATTTATTTTCATTGTGAAACGTTTGTTTTAAACATTAACAGTGTGGTAGTGACCATCTTTTTAATAGGACTGAATAAACACTAATAATTAATAACCTTATAAAGCAGTGGGCTGCTGTGAGCACCCAGTTCTTATGAATGAGAGTGCCACCACAGATGTGAGAGAATGATGGCTCAGTCTGACTGGAAGGCCAGACCTGAAGCAAACACAAACAAACAAGAGAATTCATAAAGATTAGATCTATTATTATGAACTAATGAAAAGGCTTGGAAGTATTTCTGCTCATCAAGAGACGGTTATAAATAAATATAAATTTTCTCTATAGGTGGAGATTCTCACCTGCATGGACACCTGCCAGGGCCAGGAGTGTGCTGTGGCTGGTTCTCCATTCACAATGCGAGAGAGGACAGCAGGAGGAATCGCTGGTTTCCCGCATGTACTGGGCCAGTCTACCGGAGATGTTTACATGTGAATGAAGCCAAATTACACAGCACAGCCTGCAGCAAGCAGTTCTTATTTTTGCAGCAATTTTCACTCAACGACTCTGATCCACTGATTTATATTTATCACAATCCGCCATGTGAGTGTGTTTGTTGAAACACCAAAAGAACCAGCAGCCGGCTATAAATGAAATTTTCAGAAAGGAATACCTGGATAAACATCTACATCTGACTAACATTTGGAGTCATTCCCAATTCAAAGATGGCTGCCACAGCTAAGGTATGTTTTAATCCAACACAAAATTGGCTATAACTCAATCAATTGTACAGATGTTGAGCTCAAATTTAGTGTGATAGTAGGTGATAGTCATCCTCGTGACAACATGAACACTAACACGTCTAACAAGATCTGACATTCTTAAAAGATCGATCATAGTGCCAATTAAAACAGCATACGATTATCTTAGTCTAATTATTCAAAGGAATGTTTGACCTTAACTATTTAATGTAAACTTTCAGACAGATGCATATCTTCATGGTTTGGCTCCCACTGATTAATGAACATTGATGGATGCAAATTATTCCCATAAAAAAGGCGAGCTTGTCTTTTTCCTCATATTCTTTCCCCTCTGAGTCATGACTTATAGTGTGACGCTGCCAAAGCTTGGATGGTGGTGGTGGTGGTGGTGGTGNCTTATGAGCAGCATCCATAAAACTCAGTTTCAGCAATTGGTTTGTCAGCAGCCACCTGGGGCTCATTGCTGGGTGAAGAAATGAAATCAGGAGACCACAAGCAGGGGAAGGAAGGGAAACAGGAAGCCATCTTACCATGCACCAACATCTTAACCACATAAGACAGAGGTGGGACAAAACTCAAAACCTGGTCCAAGCCTAGGGTCAGTCTCTTTTGAGGTTAGTGTTACATAACAAATCACTCCTATACAACTGCAAATTACCTTCTCCAAATTATACATTATGTGGCGTTTAGAGCATACATAACCTAACAGATAGAGAAAAGATTAAAATTAGAAAGACATAACTTATCACAATCTAGCGAATGAATTAAAAAAAAAACAATCTCTCTAAAAATCTAATTATTTGACTTTAAAAAACAAAGAGAACACAGAAAAAGACAATTAAAATCAATTCTAAATGTTAACAAGGGTCAGATTTGACCAGTAGACTTTGAGTTTGACACTTGTCTCATGGAAGTGAGAGAATGGGGACAGGTCAAAGATAAGAGGGCAATGAGAAAAAAAATCTAAATAAAATAACAGATATAGATAAGATATACTGTAGTTTTATCATTTTAAAGATGCTGCAGTGTATGATAAATAGAAAATTTTGTCAATAATTTAAGGACTATTGACACTTAAATAAAAAGGACATATTTTTCATTAAGTCTCAGGACGTATAAAAAAATGCACTGACTTTAATTCATTTTTGTTGTTTTAGGTTGCCAGTTGAATCATTTTGGAGTATTACAATACAGATCAGTGCTGCTTTAAATTCCTTCTCTTGTAGTGTTGTTCAGTTTATGTTTGTAGGCTGACACAGAGACTCTACCTATGGGGATGTCGTCCCACGGGTTTGGCTGAACAGGCGGCTCAGTGGGAACAGGAAGACCGGGCTTTGTAGTCCAGTAGGCTCTGAAGCCTTTAGCCTCAGTAAACAGATCTGTATGAAACCGAATCAGCAACCTGTTGCCTTTTGTCTGGATGCCCCCAGGCAGCTCAGTTCCACAAAATGGACCTAAAAAGATTGAACAAATATTTTCAGCATGGGAAAAAAAAGGCTACAAAAACTCAGGATATCCTGGACTGGTTAACAGAGCAAACAGTTTAATTCTTTAAAACTTAAGATGGTAAACTGAATACTGATGATTGGTTTAATCTCGAAGTATTATAAAAAAATAATCTTTTTAAGAACTCCACTTACCGTGCGTTTGGATCAGTGTATTAGTCAAACCATTGATGTCATACAACATTATGTTATCGTAGCATTTAGATGTTAGAAAATCTTCGGCTTCCAGGTCAAAGTGGGTGAACGTGAGGCTGATTTTTTTCCCGAAAGGCACGGCAATGTTCCACATGCACTCTGCATTAGCCTTGTAGTTCATTGGCCAGTTCTGGGACTTGATGATCCCAGCTTCCTCTTTGGAAGAAAAGCCACAGCCCAGGATTTCTGCACGAAAACGAAAGGAAAATTACATCGTTATGTTAAATTCATTTTTGATAACAAGTGGATACATTTAAAGGAGATAGATGAAAATGCAAACAATAATTCTAAGTGAAAAATGCTGTAAAATCTGCACACTTTATGTAGTTCTGTAGGCATTTCTAATTAGTAATAATTAGATATTAGATATTATTATTAGTTATTATTAGTTAATAACAATACATTTTTCACATTTTCACCACAAGGAGTAAAAAATGTGGGAAATTAGGTTTAACTTGGTGTTTATGGAGTGACACTGAAGCCTTATAATATATAAATAAATATGATTAAAACATGACCTTATAGCATTTTATGGTTAAAACAATGAATTTCAAAAACTGTATTTGTAAATGCACTGTAGGCATCAAAACAGCTGCATGTTAAAATAATATCTCAGTTTAAAAAGTAATTTGAGTATATTTTGTAATAAGTTCAAAGCTCTGCTTATCTTGATCTAAGGTGAGCTTTTTAATAATTAAATCTGAGTTATATTTTTACTTTGTTCTTTCAACATAAATGCAGTGTCAAGTCTCCTCGTCTGATAATCATGTTGATAAAAGACGATAGAATTTTATCTTAAAGCTCGTACTCTGACCTGTAGTTTGACAGAACTCACATAGCTTATGCAACAGCTTATTATGTGCTGAAGAGATTTTTTTGTGGTTAGATAGTGAGGTGCAGAGGTGATTCAGTGACTTGTGCTTCATGTGTGTGCGTGCTCCTGTGTGGATCTGCCACACAGTCCTCAGCACCTGCAATGTCCTCAGGATACACAGCCTCCCACCTGGCTGAGAATCCTCGGTCTGTGAGGCGACTGTCAGACTGAAAGGTGACAGAAACGGTGTTACTGGCACTGACCAGCAGTGGGGGGAGGATGTGGCCACAGTTTGTACCTGAAAAAGACAGGGCGAGAGGGAGCAGGGGTAAAAGATGGAATGTTTAATGACAGCAGAGATAACAGATGCTACTTATGCAGGATCTATGGATAAGAATTTTGTGGATTATTAGCTGAGTGGGGCCAAGACAAAACTTGGACTGCTGCCCATCTTCAAATGCATTTTTTGGCAGTTCAAATGCTATTTTACAAACCTTAATACTGTTGGTGATTTCATATTACATCATTATACAGTAGAATAGTTACTCGCCCGAAAGTCAAATCTTGGATTTAGGAAGATCAGTGTGGTTTTCATCCTGGTTGTGGAACACTGGACCAGCTCTACACCCTCAGCAGGGTCCTGATGGGTGCACGGTCAGGACCCTGCTCTCTCAACCAGTCTACATGTGTTCTGTGGACTTGGACAGGATGTTTGACTGTGTCTTTCAAGGAGTCATGCAGGGGGATGGGGGTATACTAGGCCCTTTGAAACGGGTTGTTGGGTCCCTGTGCAATCAGTGTTAGAGCTTGGTCCGCATTGCCAGCAGTAAGTTGGGCTTGCTTCCAGTGAGAGTTGCCCTTTGTTACCAATTCTGTTCATAACTTTTATGGACAGAATTTCTAGGTGCAGCCAAAGCATTGAGGGGATCCAATTTGGTGGCCTTAGAATTGAGTCTCTGCTTATTGAAGATGATGTAGTCCAATTGGCTTCATCAGATCGTGATCTCCAGCTTTCATTGGAGCAGTTTGCAGTTAGAGTGTGAAGCGGCTGGGATGAGGATCAGTGCCTCCAAATCCAAGACCATGGTCTTGAGCTGGGAAAGGGTAGAGTGCCTCCTCTGGTTTGGGGAAGAGGTCCTGCCCCAAGTGGAGGAGTTTAGGTATCTCGGGGTCTTGTTCACTCACTCACTGTACAGAGAGCTTTGGCTTTAGGCCCAGCTCTCTCTTCACAGGTCGATCTACATTCCTACCCTCATCTATGGTCATGAGCTCACAGATGCAAGTGTCTGAAAGCAGTTTCCTCTGCAGGGTGTCTGTGCTCTTCGTTAGAGTTAGGGTGAGAACCTCGATCCTCCGGGAGGGACAAAGTAGAAGCGTTGCTTCTCCACACAATGAGGAGCCAATTGAGGTGGCTCGGGCATCTGGTTGGGATGCCTCCTGGACGCCTCCCTGCAGGCCTCTCTGCTTAGGCTGCTGCCCCCGCGACCCGACCCCAGATAAGCAGAAGGAAATGGATGGATAACAGCCACTTTAGTTATTATGTGAGCTCAAACACAATGCAGGAAAGCAGGTAGATATCTGCTTTGTTTGTAAAGGCTTCACATAGATTTGTTCTCACTGCATTGCAGCCTTTTACCCTCTATTGAAGATAATTTATTTTAATGATCAGACATAAAAGGTTCCATACTGCTGTGTCCACAAGAAGAGGTTATGTTCAGTAAACGATGACCAATACATTTCAGTGTAGCATTCAAATTATGTGTTTCTTAGTGGTATTGGATACAATTCAGACCTTAATCAGCTTAGCTGAATAATGAGTAGTAATTTAGTTTGTAAGGTTCTTTGCATTAAAATAAATGTCAACAGGCAATTTAGCTATTTTTTTGTGAAAAAAGAAATTCACCAATACAAGCAATGCATCCAAGCAGATGCACTTTCGCTTCTTGTGTTTAGAATACTTATCAGTAACATGTGCAAGATATAACTTTATTTCACAGACAAATACAAAAGTAAAACAATTATTTCTTACAGGACTTGCTCACCAAGAATGCTGTAGGTGTCTGAGACGATCAGCTTATCCCCTTTGCATTGTCCCGTCTCTCCTGTGATGGCCAGGTCTGTGATCTGCAGCTTAACCAGAAGGCCTCTGGACACAGATATCTTCCAGGAATCATTGGAATGAGCAGGATAGGAGTTTGGGTACCCTGAAGACTGGATGACACCTTTCCTCCCTTGAATAACTACAGGACCGCCACTTCCTGTGGTGAAAACACAAGATACTTGATCAAACACCGCCCTTCATTTTGCTAATTGTTGTTTTTGTTTAAAGTGAAAACTGAATCTAAAGTTGTTGTTTTTTTTCCTCTGTGTCTGAACCTCATTTGTTAGGACGAATGTCTCTGTTATTTTGCAGCTGATGGGGAGCAGCATGCTTTGATACAGAACTGCTCTTCTGACAGATCCATTATAAAGCACCTTAATTGGCCACAGGAGAAAATGGCTCTGCTTGCCAACAGTTAGATACAGTGATGAGTGGATGAAGCTCCGGAGAGATCAGTCCTTCAGTGCATTCATCCTCAACTGTCACATGATTCAAGCTGCGTCTGTGCTCGGAGAACTAGGAGCAACACGACGAAGCCGCAGGGCGAAAGGTTCACGTTGCAGTCATTAGGGACACATTCTTTAAAACACTAATTACAAACCTTGAAAGAAAACTGTACAAACTATATGAATGAGATTCCTAAGATGTCAGTGACATGTACTGTAATTTCCTTTGTTATTTTAAAGGTCTGTGTGAAATTTATTTTTAAAGACTTGTGCTGTCGAACATATTAACTCACTCCACTTTAATCTCCATTGTGAACAGGACTCATTCTTGTCTTTACTGTCAGTCAAACAAGATTTAAAATCGCAAATTAAAAGCCAAGCATTCCTTGCCCATAGTCTTTCATTCAGTTTAAGACTTTCCTAAGCTGAAAGATTACAGAGAAAAAAAATGAAAATAACAAAATGTGAAATCTCCTGTTACATCATATGTTGTGAATACTGTAAATCTCAGCTACTACACCACATTTTAGATCAGTATCTACGTATAAAAAACTCTGGCCCCGCCCATGCTCACACGTGTTTGTCATTTCTCCTTGATTAGTTGGCCTTTATAGTCTGTGTCTTGGCTCTTGTTCCCTTGTTGGTGCATTTTGCTTTCCAGGCTCTTCATGTTTGTGCCTTGTTGTTTTGTTCCTGTCATCATTATATTGAAGTATTTTTGTCGCCACAACAACCTTTTGTTTTGTTTATTAAAAGTCGTTCCTTTCCTTTGAGTTTTTTATTTTTTTGTTCTGCACTTTTGATTTCAACCATCTTCATAAGTTATGATTTTTAGCTGTAGCAGCCATCTTGAATTAGGTTGATTCCAACATTTGTCACTTATAGTGATTTATTTTCTGAAGGTTTTATTAAAAAGAAAAGAGGTAGATAGATTTTTTTCTTCTTCTGCTGCCTCTCATTTAATTTATGATTTGTAAATTTATTGTACGTATATAGAATTTGTTTTTTAAAATAAATTAATAAACATTATAAAAAATCCACTCTGATTATTTTGCTAACAAAAATGGTGTCAATTCTGTGGAGTTAAATAGGGGCCATAAATTTTATTTAAAAAATTGAAACAAAAAAGGAGATTTGAAACTGTAAAATAATTTTGAAACTGACAAAAATTATTGAAATTGAAAAAAATATTTGAAACTGACAATGTTTTAGAATCTGGAAAAGTTTTAAACATCTTATCTTTTCAGTTTCAAATAAAGTTTTCAGTTTCAAAATTGTTTTTCAGTTTCAAGTCTCCTTTTTTCAGTTTCAAGTGTTTTTTTTTCTTATTTTGAACAAAACTTATGATCAAATTTAGCTCCATAAATCACAACAGGTAATGTGAAAGTTAAAGGCAATGTTTCAACCTTAGAGTATGCATTGAGGTCAATGCTCAGCTACCACCACCTCAAAGTTTGGCTCAACATCTATAGAATTACCAAAGTTGAAGCCATCTTTGTGTTTTTTTTTTCATATTGATTGTAGCTGTACATTCATTGATTACTTACTGAAAGTTTTAGCAAACTTATCATGGTTTTAAGTCCTTTTTTTCATTAAATCATTCATTTTTTATATAAAGTGGAACTGCAATCATTAAACTTTTCTGAACTCCTAGAGACTCCAAGTATACAACAAAACGTATTTGACAGCTACAAAAGTAGATTTTGCGTGATATGTCCCATTTAAGCTTCATTCATTGACTCATGAGATATTTTCCTAATATGAAAACACATAGAGAGAGAGAGAGAGAGAAAGAGGCAAAAACATTATAGCTCCACAGTGACAGAAAAAAAACACAGCACATGACAGTGCCTGCTCTCACTTTGAAAGCCCTGAAAAATAATGAAAGCAGAAAATTTAGATGAGTGTCCTGATCACTTTAAGAGATCTGATGAAGCGGAATGGCACCTGTTAAAGAATATATTAATTTCTGACAAAAACCAAAGAGTCTCAGCAGCAAGTCAGATGGAGCCAAGATGAAGAGTGAACGTCAGATTGACTGTGACGTCTACAAAGAGAAAACCTGTCCATAAATCTCAAAGCCGTGCAGAACCTGACAGCTCCAGCTCTTTGTAGTTTCCCTTCGGATTTTCTGTCAGTTCAAGTGTAATAAATGTGCACATATTACAACCCACCTGAAACTACAGGGACAAGAGCAGCTTCTAAAGCAGAAGTTACACAAAATTTATGTAATATACGTTTCCAGAATAAACTGCAATATTTTAAATCCTGCACTACTTATAAAAAATGCAAATATTTAAAGTTTAAAATAGTTGGCAGAGGACTGTGTTTTAATGTTATTTTTTTGTCTGCACCATGGAAAAAAAGATGGATTTTAATTAAATTCTCAGAAAGTAACAAATGCATGTACAACTATAACTTTATTATGTTTTCAAGACAACCTAATTCAAGATGGCCACTACAGCTAATCCACCTTAGTAAACAAAAAAATTGGCAACAAGTCATTTTCACAAACATTGAGCTAAAACTTGGTGAGGTAGTAGTTGAGACTCATCCCCAATCATAATTTGAGAGCTAACAATTCTTGCAGCATGCTTGTTTAGGGTTTAACTGTCAACACTGTTTGCAAAACATCTCATCCAGAGAATACCGAGTGTGCGAAGAAGTAATCAAAGCAAAAGGTGGCTTTGAAGAACCTAGAATATAAAACATATTTTCAGTTGTTTCACACTTTGTTTAAGTATATAATTCCACATGTGTTTATACACAGTTTTGATGTTTTCTGTGTGAATCTACAATTTTCATAGTCATGAAAATAAAGAAAACTCTTTGAATGGGAAGTGTGTCCAAACCTTTGGTCTGTACTATATATACAGTATATAAATATAAATAACAAGTCCAAATCATTTTTATTTCTATTAATAATTATTATTATTAAATAATTTTGTCAGCAAGAACTATTGTCTGCAGAAATACTGGGAATATGTGACACCACTCAGTGTGTTTTACTTAAATATGCATGTGTGATCATGTGCATACTGTTGATTTTATGCTGCAAACACATTCCTTTTATACATTTATACCATGTCCAGATATTATCCATTCATTACAATAGATAAGGGGTAGAATTAAATAAGTTTATACTTCTTCCTACTTGAACATATACACACATAAGTACAAAATATTATCTTTATTTACAACTTTTGTGTCTGTCTTTGTGTATTGTCTTCTGTTTCTTTTTGTTGTTGTTGTTATTGCTGTTGTTTTATGCATGAATGTGTGTTATCATTTTCCTTGAATGCTTTGTGCTATAAGGCCATTTTAACATGTTCAAAATAAAATAATATATAAAGCCTTTTTTGTTCCAAATAGCCACTTAATCAGATTAAATCCAGAGCAGGCCACTGTTTCTTTTTCCTGACTTTTAAATAAAACATAGTAACAGTGAAATCCTGTTAGGGCCCTGATGAAAGTCGCATTTTATTTTTAAACCTGGTTGTGGGAGAGATTATAACAGTTGAGTCAACTTTCACACAAGACATCTCTAACTGGAACAGAAAACCTGCAGTCTCATATATCTTGAGTTTAATTCAATTCTAAATATACTGTGTATGGGCAAACATAAAACGTGACTTTGCCAGTTTTAAGAGAATTACTCACCAGTTGTGGAAGGTGTTTCTGTGGTGGGTGTTGACGTGGCCGTGCTTGTTGTTGCTGTTGTTGTGGGAATAACTACAGGAGGAAGGCTGGATTTTGTGTAAACTGCCTTGAATCCTTTGGAGTTGAAACGGTTGTCAGATTTGAAGCGTACAATCATTGTGTTGCCTCTGGACTCCACAGGCTTCGGTGTGCTACCTCCACAAAGTTTACCTGAGGAAGAGAAAGAAGACAAAGAGAAGGGACAAATGTTGTCCTAAATGTTAGTTTTGTCATCTATAAATTGCCCAAGCTGCATTAATGATGGAGTCTGTGGAGACAGATTCAAACCCATTAGGTTTTAAATAGACCCCAGAAACTCTACATCTTTTAATTGAGCTCATGTTTTATTCATGGAGCCACACAGTTTTTAATTTGGAATAAAAACCTTTTCTGATTTGGCTTTATACCACTCTTAGGAGTTTCACACATTGAAACTGTATTAATATGGGGGAAAATGCATAATGTAAGATATGTAAATATTTATGGTTGTGCAAATTAGCTGGAATTCAAAATCTTTTCTTGTTTTTTATTTATTTTTTTGACATCTTACCTATTAAAGATGAGCCGGGTGTGTGGCCATCATAGATTTGAATAAAGTCTCCGCAGACCTCAGGGACCAGGTCAAAAGAGGTAAATGTCAATCGGACCCTCTCGCCTTCAGGCACTGAGATTCTCCACTGATTCAACAAACACAAATATAAATTCATTGCTGATATCACACAGTAATTTAAGCATGAATAAGAAAGCAAATGTGAAAAACAAAAACAAAAACAAAAATAAAGAAACAAAGGAAACAGAAGAAAAAGAGATCAGATGAATAATTAATGAGCAGCTGTTTGCTCTGGGTGTCATGACAATGACATGAGCTGCATTTTGACATACTGTAACTCATCCATAATTCCATCAGATTCTGCGTCTGCCCGGACAGACAGTGATCTGCAGCAGCGAGAGATGAAACCACGACTGAGTCTAAGGCTGACTCTGTTCTTTCATTAAACACATTATTCACTGATCAAAAACCATAAACACCATCAGGATGATGTCACTGAAATCTAAAGCTAATTTCTGACATTATTTTGAGTAAAAAAAACCTAAAACCTTTAACTCACAAGTGTCAAATCAAGGCATGTGGGCCAAATCTGGCCTTTGGTAATGTTTTATCTGGCCCCAAAGGTAGTTTTCTCTTTTCGTCACTATGTTTAGTTGACCAACTTTTATTACAAGAAAATTACGTTTGAATTATTTTAGTAATTTTTGATTTTGGTGTAGAAAGAGTGACAGAGAAATGACTTTATTTGTTACTTATGTTTTAAAGTCAAATAATTTTTAGACATTTTACCTTTTTAAATGGATTTGCTGGACTGTGATAAGATGTGCCTTTCTGAATTTAACCTTTTCTCTGTATCCATTACGTATGTTCAAAATGCTTCAAAATACTGTACATAATTTGGAGAAGGTAATTTTTCTGTAGGAATAAGCTGTCATATAACTCTAACCCTAACAGAACTGGTCCAATTGGCTTGGACCACATTTTATGTTTTGGCCCCATTGAGTGACTGAGTTAGACACTCCTGTTTACATGTAGGCTTATCAGGCTCATTGTCCATGTTTAAAATAAGGATCTACTATTAAATCTTGGTTATCTGTTAAACTGTTGGGTTACAATTTGAGTAAGTTCGATCAAATACTTTCAAAACACTTGGGGTAAATCATAACCTATTTATTTTCTATTTATTTTCTATTTATTTTCTTCCAGGAGAAGAAATAAAACCGTTTCAGTCAATGTGAATCTTATTGAAATGCAGGTACTGATGTTTGTAGTCGAACCTGGTAGAGTGCTCCATTCAGGTAGTTCTGCTCTGGATGGCCTGGAGTCATCAGATCCCCCTGATCACCTTGAAGAAAACCACCAGCTCCAGCTATTTCTGGTAACAGGGATGAAGGATATTTGAGCAGCACTGACAACCAAAAGACACCTTCAAACATACTACCTAAAACTGACCTTTTTTAAAAAAAAAAAA
>NW_013952446.1:1533195-1538384 GCF_001266775.1 Austrofundulus limnaeus
ATCTGTTAAGACTACTAAAACTCTGTTGTTCAGTTGTACTGTGGGTGAATGAAGCTACAATTTTAACGGCAAGTAAAAGCTTTTTAGATTGTTTCAAATGTATTTTCTAACATTCTTTTGCATCTTTTATGAATCATCCCCTTTTTGATATTTCTATATTACCAGTCATTCTTTTGACTTTTGCACACGTTTTCAGATACATTTTGGAGTAAAAAGTGCAAATAACAAATGTGTGTGCGGGTCTGTTAGCAAAAAATATTTTCTGAACCTCTGAATTAATATTAATGAAACTCAGAAATTAATCCGTAAATAATCTACAACTGATTAACGTGTTGAGCAGACTGATTCAAGATGGCTGCCACAGCCTGTTGACTTTGAAACACACAAACATAGTGCAGTCATGTTTGTGCTACAAACTGGTGTCATGGTCGCTGAGTTTTTCCGCAACACAACTGAGCGACGGGAGATTTCTCATTATTTCTTTCAAGGTTTGACCAAAATGGCTACAACTTTATTTCTTGATATAAAATGATCTAAAACGCTGGCATGAAAGACAGATGTTCTTCTCTAATCCTGTTTAACATACTTTAAAAAATATCTCTATCTTTATGTAACAGCAGGTGAAAATTTTCTGTAACTGCAATTTTTTTCTTTACTAAAATAATTCTTATTCCTGCCACCTTGTCCGGGTCCACAGTGATGCTCCACCTGCAGCTTTTGCCGTTGTCATAACTGCTGGGGTAGTTCCAGCTGGTGAAGGTGCCCGAATCTCCGGTCATCTCCTGGGGACCGCCGCACCCTGAGTGTGTCCCTGAAAATTAAAGACAAAGGACATAACTGAGCCAAGGTTTTACAAAGTGTAAAATAACACGATCAAATATCTCTTATTCATTTGTAGGTAAAAACATACGGTATTTAAAAGCCTCTGACCTGACTTTTTCCTTCTTACCTATCAGCTTAGACACACAATCTTACAGATTTAGGTTTTTGCCATGACAAACTGGAACATCATTACTGAGAACAAGACAAGGCCCTGATCCGTATCTGAACTAAACTCCTTGTAGATACTTGAACTCCTGCACTTGATGCAGAGACTCATCCTTGACCCATGGGAGCATCCCATCGTTTTCCAAACAAGAACCATGTCCTCAGCCTAAGAACTACAGACTCTCATTCCAGCTGCTGCTGCAAACCGCCCCAGTGCATGCAGAAGGTCATGACTTAAAGACACCATCAGAACCGCATCATCTGTAAAAGTAGAGGCAGTACTTCAAGGCTTTCAAATCAACACCCTCTTCTTTGACTATGCTTTGGAATCTTGTTTATGAACACCACAAACAGGATCCGAGACAAAGGACAACCCTGGTGGAGTCCATGACCTTGGTTTTGTACACATCTCTTACATTGGTCACATATATAAACTGAATCACTCTTAAAAGCGACCCCATCACTTCTGCACCACCCTAAAGAAAACTACAGCTGTGAATGCCAAATGTCACCAACAGTTGTGGGAATATTTAAATCGATGAACCGGAGCCACCTCATTCACATGACGGACGACATTATTACAAAGCTGATTTGCCGGGGCACTAAAACCATCACTGAATAAGCTCAAGGGTAATGTTTCCCATGACGTCCACATGATTAAAAACCATCTCATGGTGTTTGGACTCAGAGAATTAAAACCACCTGAGAAGCCTCGGTAACAGCATTGATTAAATAATAAGCTGCCATCCTGCAGCAGCAGTTCTTTCTGTGGAGCACCTTCTGGCTGCACAGCTGTGTTTAACAACAACATAATGCATTTTCTCTTTTTAGCAGAATGCTAAAAAAAACTCACCATGTGTAAAACCATTTCAGGTTTATGTTCCTTTACAGTAGCTGTTGATGTAAAAACAGTTTATAAAAACTGTATATTTGTTTGATAGACTTCAGGGGTACAGATGACCTGTGATTCTGCAAACAAATTGTTACCACTGCCCTCCTCCAAACAGATTATTTTTGTCTTAATAGCAGTAGAAATGTGCTCACACTCACTAATTTAGCTGCCAATTCAATTTGAAGGCATTTTAGGAGAAACTGAATTGAAACTGGAGTTCTGTTGAAAAAATTTAGTGACTTCATGATAGGACACACTTTTAAAGTTCAAAATTTACAGCAGGAAAATTATTTATGTCATTTTTATTAAATAAAACTGTGAAATTGAATTTATTTATTGATTATTTTCTATAAAGTAATTATGTTCACACTAATGGATGTAGAGTAGATACACTATAAACATGCTAAACATATGAGATCTTCCAGTGTGCCAGTCATTAGTCTAATCTGGAAAATGTCTGAGTCCAAATTCTGCAGATGAAACTGAGTTGTGTAATATCCATTATTTCATTTATCTCCAGTGATCAGCACCTCGCTACAACTCCTGCTGCTTCAAAATGGGCCGATAGTGAAACCCGAGTGCATTTTCTATTTATAGTCACTCACCTTGTGTGTAAGAAGAAGAATCAGCCTTGTCAGTGAAGTAGATGACCACCAGGCCGATGCAGGTACCAGTCATTGCCACAAAGAGAAACACCAGAATTATTTCCAGGGTGTTCAGAGTCCTGGACTTGGTATGACCCCTCTGTGCATCCATTTCCCTCAAAGCAGCAGAGTCACATCGGTCTGAGACTTCTTCAGCGATTCACCACCTCATTACACCGCCAAGGAGAACCGTATCTGAACTTTGACCGCGCACATGAACCTTGAGCTCGCTCAGCTGTGGTGTTTCAGCATCTCTGGAGTGAAGTAGGCTGATTGTGTTTGAGCCATAAATCAGAAAGTATCATAACTGGAGGTTAATGAGTGCTGATGCTAATCAATAACTCATCACAAGATCTTTCAGGATGCTGAGGTAAACATAAAAGAAAACTACTAAAAAAACTACTAAAAAAGGCCTAATTATCTTTTTAACTGCCGTTATGATAACTATCCTCTGAAATACATCAGCATAAAATAATTAACTCAACAAATTAGTTGCTCCGTTCTGAATTTCACTTTATCTTAAATAATTTGAGTTACAAAGGTTAAAATGGACATTCTGGTTTTGGTACTCAAGTACAGTTTTCAGAGAATGGTTTGCTCACTTTGTGAAAATGATTTAATTAACTAGTGTTATTTACAACCCTTAGAATTCAGGAGAAAAGTTATTAAAATGTAGCATCATTAAATGTTAAAAAGCATAACTAGACTGTGACAGAGAGCAAACCCAAGTTATAAAAACAACACATCCATGCTGTCATGATCTCAACTTGGAACATTTTCTGTTTTGTTTCACAAGCTAAAGACTTATTTACAGTATATTTTAATTAAGATGCTTTAAAATATGCCTTGGAGTGGATGTGAGTGAGAACGGCTGTCTCTGTGTGTCCCTGTGATGGACTGGTGATCTTTCAGTGGTGTGTCCTCCATCCCACCCAATGACCACCACATACAAGCATCAGCTCTCTGAAACCCAGAACAGGAGCTAATGAGAAATATAGATTTTTATTATTTAACCTTTTCCATTGAGATCACAGATCTGTTTTGCAAGGGAGACCTGAAGGCAGCCTAACATGCATGTTCCTTTGCCTGATGGAGGAAACTAGAGTACCCAGAAAAAAAATCACACAAACATGAAGAAAACACGCAAACTACAAAATACCCCTGGTCAAAACCAGGAACTGAACCCAGAACCATTTTGCTGTGAGGCATTAGTGCTAACCAAATGACAAAAGACGTGTTAATAACGACGAGATTTAGTTAAGACCAAAAGTTTTGAGACTGACGAAGACTTTCTGCATTTTTACATACATCTGTCAAAAAGATCTATAAACACAGAGATAACAAACCTTTGGGCATGACTGTAAAAGCAAAATAATAATAATAATAATAATAATAAAACACTTTGTGATTGTTGTGAGAGATGTGAACACATGATCTTACCTGATGCGAGCTCAGGAGACACAGCTCTATAATGAGCTTTGAACCCCTGGTCTGTTCTTTGGTCATTTGTGTCGAAGTAGACAATCAGGTGGTTTGAAACTGTTACCACTGGCTTTGGTTTGGTGTACCCGCAGTATTTACCTATGGATGTGACACAAAGTATTTCTTGATAATGATGTCTGGAATACATTATGAACTGACAAGTTAGTTGGTAGGAGTGAAATAAGAGAATTCTGATCATTATAATACTGTATATTATTTTTAAAGCAAGACTTTAATTAAGAATATCTTATTGTTTCTAATTTAATTATGTGATTTTCCTCTTTGAATCTGTGCCTAGCTCCAGAATTTCAAACTGAACTCAGATTTGAATTTTTGCCAATAATAAGTAGGACAGTGCAACGCATGATGTCAGTCTTTCCAAATAGCTCAAGATTTTTTTTGTAAACCAAGAACTCTGCATGAACAAATATTTACCGATAGTTCCCAAAGTGTCACGCAGTGTGATGAAATCTGCCGTGCAGAGCTGAGTGTCCTCCAAAGCAAACTCATCGAACCACAGATGAATCACCTGCAGCAGAAACACGCAGAGCTGCTTCATCTTTCTCTGTCATTTTTGTATTTTTTGCACTTGAAAAGTTAATAAGTGAGACTGTTTACTGACAGAATAGGCAAGAGCCAGAGCCCAGTGTGAAGTGTGTGTACGTGTGTGTGTGTTGGACAACATATGCCTTCATAATTTCTGTTTATGTGTGAGAAAAACAGAAACCGAGCGAGAGAGAGAGAAAAAAAAAATTCTAACAGCTGCTGTGTGAGGCATGCAGGATGCAGCCATGTTGGCAGAGAGGAGAAGATCAAGGATTTGATTTTGTCCTGTGGGCCTGCAGAGAAGAGCTGAGGAAAATGAAGGAGACAAGAGCAGCCATCTGTCCACCGAGCGACCGCTGCATTCATCCCAGCTGTCCTCCATACTGCCTGGCTTCACATTAGACAGTTTCCATAGCATTAGGGTGACAAACATTAATAATTAGAAAGCAGTCTCTCTGAACTAAACGTGCAAAAAGAAGGTGTCATGAGTGCTTTCCAAATGGATAATAGTTGTGTTTATCTTGATTTTATAATATAAAATGTATCTGTTAAGACTACTAAAACTCTGTTGTTCAGTTGTACTGTGGGTGAATGAAGCTACAATTTTAACGGCAAGTAAAAGCTTTTTAGATTGTTTC
>NW_013952446.1:1538394-1553149 GCF_001266775.1 Austrofundulus limnaeus
AATCTTAACAGTGGCAAAGAAGGTTGCAGCCAATTAGACAAATGATCTAAATCACAGATAAACCCAAAATATAATAAAAAAAAAAACCCAAAGGCGTTTTACATTTGAGGCAGAAACACAAATAACAAAATGAACTGAGCTCTGAAATATTAAAACATACAATGAACATTTTTACATTCAAATAGAGGATATGCTCGATTAAACTGGTCACATTGTGCACACTGTTCAGGCAGATTTGAACACTTCGCAGTGGTTTTTAGAGTCGTCTTTTTCTATATTTGTCATTTCTAAGCAGCTACAGTGAATAGAGCATGATTTTAAAAAATAAAGTATAATTTCATTGTAACAATTGGATCCATATTAGAGTTTTTTTATTTTCTCTTGGACCTGACATATTTCTAAAAAGAAATAAGCCAAAGATAAGGATTTATCTTCTATTCCAGCGATGCAGACAATGAGGACTCGCTCAGACTGGGGTTTGACAAAAAAAAAAGGACTGAAGTGAGAGGTAATGAGTGTCACAAGGAGGATATTCATGTTCGGATCAGTCGCCATTCAATTGGAAATTTCCATATTAATATTCTGGACTCACTTTGGCAAAGCAAGAATCTGAAGCAGCAATCTTTCCTCAATTATTCTGTTTTCACTGCAGATTTGGACTTTCCTTCAATTTCTTACAAAGCGATGATATAACAAAAGCTGGTATCCAGACTGAAGACAATGAATGGGATTAAACCCTTGACAGAAAAAAATTTGGGCTCAGACATTCAGGCGGTAACACAGAATAATGTTACGCAACGTTTGCCTTTGGTCTCACTTTTTGTCGAACTTTGTTTTGGAATTTTCTTGCTTCATCAGGGGACCTGTGATTTATGGATACAAATGTGAGCCATAATAAAGCACTAATGAAGCCGAGGAAGGTGACTTTGTATTTGTCCATACAGCACAGCATGCTTTTTTTGTTTGCTCCTAGAAAGGTTACAGATGCAAACGTTAGTGTTAAATCATAACTTTTGAAAATGCACGATTCGATCAAGCCTGACAGAGTGAGCTGGCATCGGAATGACGTGTTGCCACAAAAAAATAAATAAATAAATGAAAAAGGTGACAGAGGAGCGAAAAGGTGTTGCTGCAAAGGATTGTTTGACACGAGCACACACATCTCTCACACAGGGCGAGGCTGCACCACAAACAAATGTAGGCCACATATTCCGCCGGGAACGGAGCGGCCGTCAGGAGGATGAGCCTCACCACCAGCTATCAGGCTAATACAATGCAAGGATGAGACAGGGAGAGGAGATGGAGAAGATCAGTTTTATGGAGAAAAAAAACACTCAGCAGAAGAGAAGCCAGAAGAAGCTTTAATTACCTCCTGTTACTGGCTTAGGATGCTTTGTTGTGATTTAATCATTGGAGAGAGAGAAAGGGAGAAAGGAGGATTGTAAAGTTCACTGAGAAGGCACTGGAAGGGAGGAAAAAAGAAGCAGAATGAAAGCAAAATGTATGCGGGGGGGGGGGGGTGCAAAACAAAATGGGTATTGAATAAAGATATTCAGACTAAATGAAGCTGAAATTCATGACAAATCCTTCCCAGCACCAATCCCCGGAGCAACTCTGGAGTCTGAGTTCTGCAACACTGTCATCTTTTCCTAATTAACCACTCGGCAATCTCAAAATATGATCTGTAAATATTATTAACACCCATCCCCATGACAGGAGGGGACTCTAATGTGACACAAATGATAAATACACGGTTGTGTTTTTTTGTTCTGATGATTCGGGGGGACAGCTGTGCAAGGGTTCCTGTGAGGGTTCCTTTACAAACCGAGGAAGCTCATGTGTTTATGAAGCTAACTGGGTCAACACAAGCAGATCTCAAATCCCAACATTGTTGCAACTTATCCGTAAAAGACTTCAGTTCCTGCTCCAAACATGATGCTGCCCTAAATTTGTTTTCCCCACCAGATCCAGGGAAGCTGTTCCACATGACGGCTGACAGTTTAGGACAAAATGTCAAAGATGATATCATAACAAATGTTTAAAAAAGTGGGTAATGTCTTCAGCATGCAAAAATAAACAAAAAATGTGGAGACTTCTTTTTGCAACTAATAAACTCCAATAAACGTGCAGCTCCGTTTCTCCCACTGCCCACTGCAGTATTGCTGCCATTAATTTCAGCATCTCAGTGGGAGCCAGGAGAGGCCCTCAGGCTGTAACAAGAGGCTCCTGCTTCCTCTCATGGACCATCAGTCTTTAACTGGAGCTCCTTAAACAGCCTGGGAGGTTCCTTGTTAAGTGGCAACACTTGAGATTATTATCATTTTGTGCTCGTGCTGCGTGTGAGAGCAACACTACTGTTGCTGTGGTTTTAATGAAATGCATTTAATCGACAGTGTTCAGTGTTAGCCCTCTGATGGACCCAACCAGGGTCTGGTAATGCTTGTAGCAATGAAATATTCGGATTGCAACTAATTATTATTTTGATAGCTGACTAATCTGTCAAAAACAGTTTAATTATTGGAATTGTTAACATTTATTTCAGTCTGTCTCTACTGTTTTGAACTCCAGTACAGTTTTAGCTCACCTGCTGGTGTGCCCACCTGTGAACATTACCTGAGTGTCTTTATAACATACCGCTCCTGTAAATTAAAATAGTAACCCGTATAACACATAAATTAGAAACTAATCAAATGTATTAATTATGTTACTTAATGTGAAAACAAATAAACTAAACAACATGGTCAGTCTGGACCTAAATCTGCAAAACAGATTTGTTAGCTGCTACAAGCAAAGATTATTATTTGTTGATGTGTTTCTGTGTAGCGTTTGCATGTTCTCTCTGTGCATGTATGAGTTTTCTCCAGTTATTTTACCCACAGACCTAAAAACATACATGTTTGGCTAACTGGCAACTCTAAATGTCATTGGGTGAGAGTGAGTTTGTCTCATTTTGTCTCTGTGGCCATGTGATGGGCGCAAGGGCATAGGTTTGCCATTAGTGGGATTATGCTCTCTACCTATTGATTGATTTATTTGTTGATTCATTTACTTTTGTAAAATTATTCAGAACATTTGGGCATTAAAATACATTATAAAGTTTATTTACTGTGATTTACTTAGCTTTCCTGTTTTCTTTATATTTACACTGCACCTTTTCTGTTCCATGTCAGTTCAACAATTAAGAAAAAGGTTTACTTTTTTCCTCCCACTTTTTCCAACAGTAACAACTATTTTTAATTTTTTGGATGCATTTTACAGCATACCTACATTTCACAATTTTCAGAGAGTAATTACCTGGTGTACTACAGTTTGTAAAAATTACAATATGAATCAACAAATACAGCCAAAATGTGACAAGAACAGACTAAAACCCTGCGTGTCATTTTCAGCAGTTATGCTTAATCATACATATCTGAAATTGTAAAATTTGATAGGAAATTATAAATAATAAATAGAGCAAATTATGTTATTTTATTGGGGGGGCTATATTGACTGGATCAAAATATTGTAGGGGGTCATAATCCCCCTAAGTCCCCTGCAAATTACGCCTATGGATGGGCGGATGTACCTTTTCCTCACGCAGTGACTGCTGGATATGGGCACCTGTGACCCTGAAAGGAAGAGGCGGGTATGGATGGATGTTAAATATATGTTTATCATTATTTTAGTACGAATTTCTGCTTTTACTGTTTTTTAAGATACACCTCACAAATCAATTTAGGAATGATTTAACAATCAATTTAAAATTGTAGTTAATAAGAAAAGCCTTGATTATAAAAATGAACTCAGAATCAACATCAATTTAATCTTTATGTGTTTTGAGGTATTTTTGTATGAAGCAACAAAATAGTTTGATATTCATTGTGTCATTTTGAGGGTTTTTGTACCTGAACACAAATTAGACACTTGAAGACATAAATAATGCGCAGAAACAGTTCTGAGCCAAAAAGTCAAAACACATGCTTCACATTCCCAGAGGTCAAACTTTTTTCTAAGTGTCTATTTGAAATGAATCTCATTTGCACTGGAATAAATCCTCCCAATAATCCAGTATATCAAAGCTATGATTACTAAAAGACAGCTAATTTAAGCCAGGCTGAAGGAATTCACCCCCATGCTGTCCTTGGACCACGTGGGTCATTTTGACCAAAGGACAGCAAGAGGGTTAACGATAACGACTGAGAGCGAAAGGCAGAACTGATATGTGAAACTGAGCTCAAGAGGAAGAGGAGGAGGAAGATGCATGTTAATAATATTCCTGAAGCTGAAATTCATATTTTAGTGATGACAGCTTGACAACCTTCGCTCAGCTCTGTGGTTGAAGACTGGTTTTGAACAAGGCTTTATTTGTTGTTGTTGTTAAAAGAGGTCACAGCTACTCTGCATCCTTTTGATTGGAGAGGGTATCTAGAGACAGATGTACGTGTGACTCTGCGGCTGACTGCATCCTCTGATCCTGGTGGATCAAAAACGTCTGGGCTCTGGGATTAGACACTTCAGTCTGTGTTGCTCGTCACACTTCGTGCATTTTGCTGCACCGCTTCGGCTGGAGAGGACTTTTCCTTTTCCCCACAACGCTGTCACGTCCCGATGTTAACATGAAGTGACGTGCCTGTTAAGACAGTAACAGCAGTCACCCAGAATCAGGGTTACACCAGCCGGGATGGAACATTTACACTGAAAGGCTGTTCTTAGTGTGTGTGTTTGTGTGTGTGTGTTTGTGTGAATCCACAGATTTAAAAAAACCTTCTCATCATAAAATGAACTTAGTTTAAAACCGCAGTCTCAGAAATGCCAGGCCTTTCATTTTTGTTCTTATTTTTCAAGTCGTTTAATGAAAATTCTCTTAACCCTCTGGTGACCTTTTGGAGTTATTCATGACATTTCCTGCAACATGACTCAGATTAGGTACAAGCACAAATCTTCAATTTTTTAAAAAATAGTTTACAAACATTATATTAATAAACAAGGTTCTCAGATTCCCAACTGTGCCATGTTATGTTTTTCTTTATCAGGCTTCACTCTTCAATATTAGAAATGTGCTAATTACATGGTCACAGCTTAATTCTTTTCAAATTAATACATTTTGCAGATCCAGTAAAGCGGACATAATGAGGCTAATTGGACAAAAACGTGGTTTTGAACATCCCTGCATGTACATGGTAATGGACTTAACGGAACTTAAAAAGTAAAAAAAAAAAAAATGTAAACAACCCCAGAAAGTTTAAAGATCAGAAGTCAAACACATAAAAAATGAAATCAAGGACATTAGTGTTCCTCAAGTTCAGCACTTCTCTCTCCACCTGCTTCCTCTGGTAAAATAAAATCCAATTCTGCCACTTGACAAGAATAACAACCCTTCTTTTTCTAAAACAGTTGATTAATATTATGAGATACTTTTTAAATGATTAATTCTAAACTTCATGCTCAAACTCTTCTCTTTGATTCTGAGGAGAGAGAAGCCAGCACAGCGCAGCAGAACATCATGTTCCTCATGACTGACCCCCTTTTCATGTTTCACATGTTCAGAGAAAAAAAATAATGTAAACGGCAAAAGTGGACACTTCATCCTGTGCTTTTACATTTATTATTGGCTCCAGAATGTACGCCTATAACAAGTGAAAGAGCTTAGTTTCCTGTGGGCTACACATCTTCTGTTTGAAACATCTTGTTTTATTTATTTTAGAAATGGGAACATGTAAATCTTTTCAACTGGCTGAGTTATTCTCACTCTAGGTTCTAATTGCAACAAGCTTAATGCAGCTCAACTGTTTTTTACTTTATCATTTTACCGTTTTGATCTGTTTTGTTCCAAATACTTGCATTTACCAAAATTAATTTTTAATTATTTGAAAGAGACGCTGTACTTTTAACAGAATGTTTTTATTAATAGTAATAACAATGTAATTTTTACAAAATCTGTAATTATTCTGTTTTAGTCACAAACCCCAGTTCTGATTTCATCATTGCTTGTAAGAACATCCCTCAAGCCAAGTTTCCCCTGCGTGTTCTGTTCGGTTTTTGAAACCAGCTCTCATTGAGATTATCATATTTTCCCTTCTGTATGCCTACCTGTGTTAAAACACATAAAACCAGCAGTGCAGAACACACTTAATGTGGATGAGTGTGTGTGGGGGGCTACTTGACAGAAAATACTGCTTTATGCTGTAATCCACTATCACTGGACAGAACACATTAACCATTTATTTACACATGAAAACATGTTTGTATTGCCAGGATAATGGAAAAATGGGAACTTTTTTTTTATAGTAGTCCAAATTCTGATCACTTCTGTGCAAATGAAAAGCAAATATGTATGATGCTGTATAATACAAGCTGTAAGGAGATGGTTTAAAATTTATAGACATAAAAGCAAGATGTCAATGCACTATAATCCCCAAAACTATTTTATATAAAACATACATTGTTACATTTACATTACTGTCAGTTTGGCATTATATGGTCAAAACAATATGTTTCAACTGGAATGGCATGAAAGTGCTACAGCCACTTGCTGCTGCTGCTATTTGTGCTTGCACAAAACAAAATTCTATATAAATTTTTTAATGCATATGATGGTGTATTAGGGCCAGACTAAGATGTATTTATTTAATTATGAGAATAAAGTCATCATATTACCAGAATGAAGTTTTATGAGAATAATGTCAAAATAATGTGAAAATAAAGTTGTAATAATATGAGAATAAAGTCATAACATTAAAAGAATGATACAATGGAAAATATTGTCATAAATATTAGCAGAATAAAGAAGCAATATTACCAAAAGAAAGTTGTAAAATTTTGAGAAAAAAGTTGTTTTATTGAGAGGAAAAAAAAGCTTTGACAGTCATCAAAATCTGACATGACCATGCTCGGCCAAAAAGCAACTGATGTGTTAAATCATTAAGTATTTCCTTCTTTGAATAATTGTATAACTTCACAAGATGCTTAACTTTCCTCCATTTAATGCAGTAAGACTTCTTTTTTGTGTAGCAGTTTTCATAAAACTATGACTTTATTCTGATAACATTATGACTTTATTCTCATACACATTTTTTCCTCATAATATTCTCGTCATTCAAAAAAAATTCTCATATTCTGCCCCTAATACTCTGTCATAAATGCAAAATAGACATTTATAAACTGTTTTTGCATGAATTGCTTTGAAACATTTAAGATTAAAACTGTCTTTCAATAGCAGCAATCCACTTAGCTCCGCTCTGACTAGCCATTAGCTCGTCATTATTGTCAGAATCAAACTCAATTTTTCCAGAAAACAAGTCTAACCCCTTTCTAATTCTGCAGAAAAGTTAAAGGTTTCATGTTAGAAAGGAAGAATGTGGGAAAGTCAGGAACGTTTCATCATATTTAATAGAAATTCAAACACTAACAAAGTTCAAACAGCGCATTTATGTGTGTATACAGCCCCTTATTTTTTTCACCACACACTAAACAAATGTATGCATGAAAAATAAAATGTTATTCAGATAAATACAGAGGCCCAAAAACACTTTGAAAACAGTAACTAAATGCAACAAATGTGAAGACATGTTAGCTTGGTATACTTACACAGATGTTCTGACAGCAAATATAAAATGTTTTGCTGATGATAGGTGAGTTTTACAGTGAATGAGTAAACTTTCAACTGCACAGCTGTACTTGAAACCAAGATACATGCGTATTACTATTATTGCCTTTGATTAAAAACTCTCTCTCTTTTTTATAACATCTATTTCTAGAAAATAAGTCTTAAAGTGTTCTTTTTATGCTTCTACATCCTACTTTTTATTTTTTTTATTCACAAACATCACAAATATTTTGTCTCTTTATGCTACAACATTCCAGCAAACTTACTTGTAGGGATCCCATTAACGTTTCACTCTGCATCACAGTCATAACAGCGTGAGGACAGACACCGTGACCTCTAAGAAAACAGAGAAGTTGCCCATCGACTGCCTCTGTGTGTGGGGGGGCTACTCGAGGACGGCGGAGGGAGGGGGACGCACGCAGCAGTTGGGCCGTCTGACATTTTGCAGCATTGACCTGAAAATGTTCTGCTGCCTCCTTTTGTTCTTCTTACCTTGTCGTGGTGAATCGTCGCCAGAGAGGGACTTCCTGAAGGAAGCCTGGGCCATCAGTTTCCTCTCCTGTTCTCTGATTTTACACTGCAGGTGGCTCTGAATGGCAAAACCCAGCGATTCTGGGTCCACGGAAGCCCCGTACACCTCCCAAGTCATCCCTTGTTCATCCCAAACAACGTCATGGACGCTCTTTTCTTTCTGCTTCCCTGACTGGTCGTCGTCCTCGTCATTTCTCTCCAGTTCCACGTCCTGTTCGCCAGAGCTTGTCTCCTTCACTAAGTCCTTCTTTTCAGCCGGATCCGACTTTGTTACCGTCGGTGGTGCCTGCTCAGCTTTGGTTGTAACGGCAGCCTGAGACAGTGTAGCCTTGTTTTTATCTGCACAAGCAGCAGCTGTCCTCGGAGATGTGACGACTCCGACAGACTGGGGTGTTTTTTCCATGGATATTTCAGCTCCACTTTCATAAAGGGAGTCACTTGTCTCCCTGCTCTTCCTGTGGTTGCTGTGCTCGATGTTGATCTGATAAACCGGCTGAATGTTGCACGGAGCCGATCCCGTCTCTTTAGGCTTCGCTCCCAGCCTGGAGTCAACTTGCTGGGGCAACGTCTCTGTGCTGAGCCCGGCCTTTTGGTTAGAGCCCACCTCTGCTTTGACCGTGAGTCTCTCCGACACCTGATCGGTGGCTAGAGAAGACGTGTAGATCTGATGGAAACCCAGACCGTCGTTAGCCTGGTACATCACAGCCAGGCTCTGGACTTCCTCCCAGGGGACGGTGCCGGCACTCGGCTTGTGAGCCACAGCGGACGGCAGCAGACTCGGACTTGTGGCCACAGATTTGCTGGCCGTGTTTGCCACCGCCTGAACCTCCATGTCGTGACACTGCTTGACTGGAGCCAGCGACGGGAATGAGGTCATGGTCGAAGCCTCCCTGTAGAGCTGCTGCTCTCCTGCAGAGACAGCTGCGTCAGTCTGGCTAGTTTTCTCAGCCACCTGCCCACACGTCGACATGTTTTGTTTAGCCTGGGGCGAAGCAGTCTTCGCTAAAGATGTGGCGTGATGTTTATCCGAGGAGACTTCTGGTGCCTTTGCTGGTGGAAAGCCTGGCCCTGGATGTGCTAAACACACACTCTCAGCTTTAGACACGCTCTCTGCTTCTTCACTAATGCATGGAGGTTGAGTGGAGTTGACAGGTTCAAAGCTTTCTTTAGGTTTTGGTGGTACAGAAGCTGTTGAACAGCTTAATTTATCTGGCTCGTAAGTTTTTTGTAGTACTGCAGTATCTGTGTTTTCGGAGGCTGCAATTCTCTCTTTGATATCTTGAGTTTCGATTGATGCATTTCTGATTTTGCTGGCATTGCTCGGGTTTTTGTCGTTTGGAGAAACTTGTTTATCGCTGCTCTTCGGCGCCGTGGATGTGGATGTCACAGCGTGCTCCACCACCGATGCACTCGGCTCGTTTACTCTGCTGTCGTTGTGGTGCACGTCGACGTTTGACCCTGCAACAGCAGCTGGTGGACCTGTTTTGCACACATCCTTTCCATGAGTCGGGCTTTGTATTTTTATGTTGGCATTAGAATCCCTCTCATCTCCCACAGCTTGGACAGTTTTTGCCTGGTTGGACTGGTCACCACTTTCCACCGGTTCAGATGCCCTTTTGTTTGATGCTGGCTCTCCTCCTTTAGGTGCCATATTTTGGACAGGTGGGACGGTGGAGGTTATCAGAGATGGGCCGTCCTGTTTGTCAAGGGATGTAAGAGGAGCATTCGAACAAACCTGAGAGACTTTGAGGTGGGGTTCGTTTTCCCAGTTGGAATTCGACTCCTTATTTCCCAGAGAGTCCACCTCAGCCAGCTGAGGGACCATCTGGACCGTCACTGTCCGTTTTGGATTAGTTCCCATACTTAGTTCACTGTTTTGGTCTTTAAATATGTTGTAATCCAGCGGCGACACAGAGGCACAATAAGCCCCTTTATGTGACCACCTGAGGGAAAAAACAGAAACAGATTCTATTTGTTTGGGATCATTAATCTTTACTCATCATAAAATGTGAACGAGATGAATAAATTTACCAAGTACGTAGAAAATCACACGGTTCAGTTTTTTTTACTAGCTTATGACAAAAATGCACAGACACTTAGTCTCAACGTACCGACAGATAAATCTGAATATTTTCACGTTTCCTTTTTTCATATTACATCTGACTCTTGCTCTTTTTAAACATTTACCTGCATCTCACTCACTTTCACACAACTGTGTTATTCTTAGCTTCATTAAAAACACACGTTATAAATGCTAAAACAATTTTACTGCAGAAACTCACACAGGGGGTTGTGTTAGTTTGACTCTGCTTGAGTAAAAATCCATCCCAAGTTTAGAGATGATAAAAGTTTGGTTAAAAGTTTAAAACCAGCCTGTATTATCATGTCTGTATCAAGTGACATGAATTTTAGAATATTTTGAGTGTTTTTTTTATTTTATTTTAAAGCAACCCAAAAATGGTCAAATATACAAATTCAAACCCTCAGCCTACCTCGCCCTTAAAGCTGTTTTGTAAACCACTGTTTCTTCTTTGAATGGCAGTAGATGACGATGAAAAATTATTCTGTTTTTTAAGAAAATGTCACTGCTTACATTACCGATGACAAACACATACTTGCAGCTCTGTCAGCAACAATTTATTCAACAGTTTTGAACATTTTTCTTTATACTTGCAATACTTATTTTTTTCATATAATCTCTTATTTTAGTGACTCAGGCAAAAATAAAACCAAAACTTTGATTAAAAAAAAATAAAACCAAGAGAGCAACGCAAACCTTTTACAGTATGTGTGACAAAACGAAACTGACAGAACTTGTGGTTAAAATAAATATAGATTTCAACACAATGGTGTTTGAAATGCACCACCTGAGCATCACATATCTCACTTAGGCTGATTATTGATAAACGCTGTGTATAAACCCTAACACTAAAATCTATTATTCACTGATGGGAAAATTTACATTTGCTCTCAGATCTTTTAACATCAAGGCAAGCATGTTATTACGTTATTAAAATAGCTTTTATGCATTAGTCAAGAAGTGGTTTCAGATGGACTGGACCCAAGAATGCAGACTGGAACACAATAACTAAAAAAAACTTGGACTTTAACAAGAAAAATAAGCAGCTGATTGGGCAGCACTAAACCAACAACAACAATAAAACTGTGACTAAAATAACAAGAAGCACGTGTGGAACAGGCAGGTAACAAACGAGATGATAGACTGATGAGTGACAGTGAACCAAGGGTAGTAGGCTGAGCGGAATGATTACAAGTAATAACAGCTGAGGCTCGTGAACATGAGGAGCTGTTTCTGTTTATGAAGGAATGCAGACCTGGAAAAAACTTAAGATTTGTTTAACAGTAAAAAAGGTTGATGTGGAAGCAAAACAAACATACTAAAACTACTGAAAAACAACAGAGGGGAACCAGACATGGCATCGAGAATTCAACAATGCTTAACTGAGAAAGAAGTGAGCAACGTGGTCAGGACCTGATGAGTGGAATGGAAACACCTGAGGTCAGGTGAAAGTGGGCGGGGCAGAAAATCACAGAGGAGAAGTGGCTGAAGGCACAGAGGAAAGCAGATCCAGACAAGCTAAAATCAAGGAATAAAATGAACCAAACTCACAAAAGAACAAATCAAACCAACAAATAAAGAGAAAGCAACGATCACGAGAGTTTGCTCAGAGCAATGCAGGCTCTGGAGGAAATTTTCTTGACAACTTGCTCTCTTTACATTGCCATTCGTTAAACATGCTTCTAAAAGACATCTTTTCCACAACAATTTGTCTTTACTTCTTTTTTTTTCAGTAAAGTAATAAATTTGTCACAAACAGTGACCTGCAGACTCCAGGGACTGCAGAAGGACTCACTGTCCATCTTCTCAACACATGGAATCAGATGACCAATACTTCAACTCATCACTCATGAAAGAAAAGAAAAATGCAGAGGAGTCAAACTAAACTAACTGAGCTGACACCAAGGTTGCTAATCACACATTTTACGTTCATAAAGCCCAAACTGTACATTTGAATCTCTTCTTAAGGAATTGTGAAGCTCTTTACACAAAGTGAAACAGATTCTGGATCATGTTTGATCATTTTCCATTTCGTGACATCCTGTCTGTGTGAATGTGAGGGGAGAAAACCAGAATAGCAGGTTAGTGGTTTGGGTCAGGGACAGGTTTTCTGTATGCCACGCTCTGCATCCGCCTGTCAGTCCTGAAAGCGCTCATTTCTACAGAAAGCATATCCCGACTCTAATTGGATTTCGACAATCAAACGCCTCTGGTGTCTGCGCTTCCTTGCATGCAGCACTTCTTTTTCTCCTTCTTCTTTTAATATTATTTTTTAATATAAAATGACAGCAGAAAACAGAATATGCACGCGCGCAATCCAGTGATGCTCTCGACCTATTCAGGCCAATTAACATCCGAGTCATGTTCTAAAAGCCTCAGAGATCTGCTGATTGAATCTGACCTTGCAGTCGATTATAATCATATAAAAATAATATGCAGGAGGGTTTACCTTGATGTGCCAAGCCGTCCTTTTATTTTTATTTTTGGGGGTATTTTTTTTGCACGCTGGTGATGGGAGAGATGAAGCCAAAACGGTGCAGATGAATATGGAAAATGCAACCTTGTGTCTGTGACACCAAAGCCACGCCTTCCAGCAGAATATGAGTCTTCGGAGGTATCGATCCTCCCGCAGCCGCGCTCGCGCACAGGGGGGCCCCCGGTGCGCAGTGAGTCACCGCAGGGCTGACCGATGGCCGCAGCCGCCGCGGAGCTCCTTTGTTACGGCCGCCTCATCAGAAAGACGGGGGCGGATGTGGCTCCATCCCAGAGGGCAGCCTGCTCGTCCCGAGGTGCGCTGCTGCAGATGAATTGATGAATGGGAGAAGGGATGGATGAGCATGAAGGCAAACAGGATCCTGTAAAGGCTGCAGGCTTTAACAGGAGGGTCACTTGCGCTCGAAATTGATTACTTTTCGATCTTGGCGCTGCCTCCTGAGGAAGACTGTTTTCCAGCAGGAGAGGAGGTTTATTCATCTGCGCCTGTTTGTGCTCCGCTCTGATGGATTTACGAGTAAACACGTCCTGCTGTGTGTATCTCTGGATTGGTGCATTAAAGGCGCCCTTTATTTCTGAATGAGCTCATTTCTCTTTACATTATTTGGGGAGCAGAAAACCCCTGGATACAATGAAGGACCCTGTGTCATTAAAATTGTGACTTTCACGCAACTTAGCCTATATTCCATGTCTAAATTAAATTTGTTCCCCCCCCCCTATAAAAATCATTTTGGTCAAACCTGTAAAAAAAACACAATAGCACTGATGACTGAGGACCACGTCCACCCAAAACATGCAGCATTTTATTTAGAGCCCACAAATTTATTTTTGTGTCTTTAAATTTGAAGAACTTGTTTTTGACATCATTTTCTATAGACTGAAATTCAGATTTAAATGTTTTTTTTTTTTTTTTGGAGGGCACCTTAATAGGGTAATTGCAGCTGTTGCTTGGATAAAATGAGGTAAATTAATTTGTTTAAGTTAGACACCATATTATGTACTATACAGGAAATTGTAACAAGTGAGAATGATTAAATAGTCTCTCCAGGTTGGCAAACAAAACCCCAGCAATGACTTCTTCAGATGCACAAAAGCTCATGTTTTTTTCAAAACACTATGTTGAGGAATGCCTCACATGGGAAATTTCACCCGCTTCGGATGTTATCCTGAAGCACAAGATCAGAAAACACAACACTAATGTAATGTATTTGTCTCATTGTTTCTTAAGTTTTGGATGCTTTGTATTTTATTAGGACTAATCAAAATTCCTGCTCAGCTTTTCTGGTCCATATAATGATACCATGCTTCTTTCAACCTATTGATTTATCCCACGTAGAAACACAAATCAAACATCAACGTGCAAAATAAAGAACACTGAATAAATTGTGTTATTTTTCTTGTTGTATTGTGCCATGTCATTTAAGACAGTAGTAGCAAATGCACAGACATTTAGAGGCGACATCATTCATTTTTCAGATTTTTTTTTATTGTATTTGTTTACCTGTTTGGAAGTTTCTGTTATCAAATACAGCATTGGTCTTAGACAGGAAAACCAATGCAAGTGCATTAATTAGACAAGATACACCTTCAGCCTATAAAATCCTGGAGGGACTTCTCAGGTGAGAGGGCAAAACTGTGACTTAATTAAAGTCAGGTTCACCACACTGTTAAAAAAAAAACGTAGATTTTACGGTAAAACGCTGGCAGCTGGGTTGCCAGAATTGTACCGTAAAATTACGGGTAAGATATTTTTTTCTTTTACGGTTAGGATGTACTGTTATTGTTGTTTTTACGGTTATAAATGGTACTAAAGTCAATATTTTATTGTAGAAAAAAAAAGGTTAACCTCAAGAAAAAACTATGTTTTCCCCTAAAATTAACACAAAAATAACCTATAAATTAAAGTTTGTGCCACTAAGAAACACATTTTTTTCCTGTAAAACTAACAAGAAAATATTATTTAAATAAAAGTTTGTGCCACTAAGAAACACATTTTTTTCCTGTAAAATTAACAAGAAAATATTATTTAAATAAAAGTTTGTGCCACTAAGAAACACATTTTT
>NW_013952446.1:1563087-1571879 GCF_001266775.1 Austrofundulus limnaeus
GCTTTACAGTAGGGTAATGTATTTTTTTCAGAGAAAAAATGTACAAATTACTGTTTACACCAATAATTTTTTTTACGGCAATTTCCCATCAAATCAACAGTTTTAAACTGTTTTATTGTTTACAGGTTTTCCCTGTCATGGTTTTACTGTTTATCGCTGTTAAATATACGGATATTTTTAACAGTGCACTGGTTACCATCTGAGGACTTGGCTGTATTGTTTGCAAACCAAACCACTGCTTGAGGGAAGGTTTTGTAAGCAACAAGAGTTGAGGGAGAGTACACATGTGGTGACCTGCCACATTTTTAAAAAGGGATTTATTTAGATGACAGACTTAGAAAGAGAGCCGGTCTATCCAGCAAGATTATTCAAAATCAAAATGTCATGCAAATCTGGCGCCATCTTGTGGTAGTGTTTGAAAAGACAAGAAACCCCAGAAAGACATTTGGCTAAAAAAGATGTTTTATATGTTCTGATGAGCTTGTTGATGTTTTAAGTGTTTCTCAGGAACAATGAATGTTACTGCATTTCATTGATTTAGAGGCAAAATGAATATACTGTATATGAAAAATGTTCTTTCAACCAATGAAAAAGCAATAACCACTGGCTTCAGGACACACATTTATTTATTAGCCCGTTTCTGATTTTTTTGCAAATAATACAATTTATGATGTTTTCATGTCATAATATGGGCAATCTGAATGTATTTTAATGCGTCATTTTGAGTCAAATTTCTAAGAATAGCCCAGGGCTCTGTGTCTGTGTTGCAGACAGCGTTACTGTATATAAACGCTAGATGGCGATAGAGCAGCGTGAGTTTATTCAAAATGCTGTGTTCAGAAACATCGTATTATTTAAACTCAAAAGGAAATTCAGCCTGATCTCTTTTGTATGATAGACTATGTCCTTTAAATATACATTTATATATCTTAAAAACATATATACGCAAATATTACTGCGGGATTTATTTATCTAATTAAATTTTATTAATCTATCTGTTGGCGCACGCGTGACGAGATATTTGTCTGGAATGAACATGAACTCATCTGAGCCCGAGCCGTGTGTTGTCATTGTGTTTATCCCTTACCTCGCCTCACTGTAAGGTAGTTTCATCCGAGAGTGGAGGTAAGTGTTTTAGCCTAGCAACATATTTCCCAGCTACAAATAAATAAGTCGTGCCTCATTTGGTTCCTCATCAAAAATACTGTCAGACGCTTGTTCCTGCAGCGTAACCAAACCCTGACAGTCAGTGTAGCTAGCTAGCAGACGAGGAACAACCTGTTTGAATTGTCATGTGAGTTTTGAAGCGCATTTTAAATTAAAGCCTGCCAGCTATACATTTGCTAAAATCATCATGTGATGCGTATTAAAGCTTCACTTGCAGGATGTTTGTAAGTAAAAAGAACGACCACTTTTAAATTAAAGTTAGCATATTAGCAATGATGCTAGCGGTGCATTTGTTTTGGCTGTGTTTGTTGGCATGTTTGTATCATTCATACAGAGATTATCCGATTATAGGTTACGTATTTGTAATTATTAGTGACCCTATAATATTTAATCATATCAGACAACTATATTATTTTCTAATATTGCTCTTTTTATATGTTCATCTCTGTATTTTAGAAATGTTTGGTTCTATCTGGCAGTATGTGTACACAAACTTCCTGAGATACTGGCTAAAGTGGTTCATCAGGCAGGTGACAGGAAAGTGTGAGCTGCAGAGAATTTGCTCAGATTATACACCAGGAGCATCAAGGACAACAAGAGCAGGTGAGTCCCAGGTATCCCAACATGTGGTTTGCTTCTCATCGTTGTGTACATTGTGTTTACTGTACTGATCTGCCTCATGTGTCCTCCTCTAGAAAACTCTCTTCAGGCATCTAAGAATAAGGTAAGACAGTGGTGTTAAGTTGGTTTGGTCTCATATATCCTAGTTAATCTCACAGCTATTGTGAATTATTGGGTTAGTTGAGCTACTCTTTATACGGTTTATGAAAAAAAACTAATCTGTAATCCCACAGATTTCTTCATTAGTGTCTTCTGATACACAGAAATCAAAGATTAGTAAAACCATCAAATTTTTGTAATAAGGAGTCGCTGATTATACTTCGTTCTTCTGCTCTTTTGAGACACATTTGAGGTTAAGCTTTAAGGATTGCCCAAAACATTTTTGTATTCTTTGTTGATCTACAAAACTTATTTCCTTTTACGAAAAGAAAAAAAAAATTTAAAAACATGCAATCAAATGTATTCCTAAGATGAACAGAAAATTCTTCTAATTGCAGCTCAGGCAAGTTGTAACTGGATTTATGTTGTCTTAGCTTGTCTGAAATAGACACGTTTGCTTTACTTTGACCTCAGTTATCTTGATTGGCTCATGTGAACTGAAATATCAGCATTTCCTCTGTGCTTCATCAGCCATTATCTTTAACCACACTTGCCAAGCTGAGATAAAATGATTCTTTTTGTTGTTTATAATTATATCTCAGCAGGAATTCTGCGATCACCAGCCCATTTAGTGTTCAGTCAAAACTGGTGGTTCATTGTTCGTCTTGTTTGAAAAGCATTTCTTTTTTTTTTTTTTTTTGCGTATTATTTGTCCAAGTCAGCAGTTGTGCCTAATTGTTTGTTTGACACCATATTGTTGTTACATTCTCCAAACACTGTGTGTTCTCCCGTCCCTAGGTTTTAAGAGGAGCCTTGAAAACCAGCAGGGACCACGTGGAACAATGTGTAGATCAGATTATGAAGGCGAAGAATATAAAACCCCAGAAAGATCCCCTGTAAGATTGCTTTTCTGCTTTGAAATTGTTGCTCATGGCAAATTTTGTTGTTCCTCTGATTTATCAGCGACTTGTTTCTATCTCCATTTTATTTCAGATTCAAGGGGAGCCTTCACATCTGTCTGCTGCAGATAACTGGATACAGCAGCTTGTACACATCTGTAGAAGAGTTGAGGAAGGAGGTCTTCAGCTCAGAGAACCCTGAGCACGAGGCCATGCTTTTAAAGGTTACAGGGTCCAAACGTTTAGACAAAATTTGACCAATATGAGCGACAAAAAACTCCTTGTTTTGCAGAGCGTTGCTTTTATCCATGTTATTTTAGACTTTAAACATACTAGTTTTATCAGTGTTAGCTGGTAAATAATTGAAAAGTGTACAGAAACAGTAAAAATGTTTTTTTTTCTTTTTCTTTTCAGCTGTGGGGCTTGTTGATGCCAGAAGTGAAACTGGAGTGCAGAATAACTAAGCAGTGGGGAGACATTGGATTCCAAGGAGATGACCCAAAAACGGACTTCAGAGGAATGGGCCTTCTGGGTCTGATCAATCTTGTGTGAGGACTGCATAAATATGAATCATGAGATTTACAGAGAATTAAGGTTCCTACACAGCAGGGCTGGGCAGTAATTCAATAACAATGTACATCACAATAGACACGTGATCAATATATGGAAAATTTGTCAAAAAGAAAGTCGATTATTTCAATGAACTCTGATCTAAAACCGCACGGCATTCTGGGGGATGTAGGCAGAGGAAACGTTTTAGCTGCTCGACCAGCTAAGCAAGGTTGGTGGCGTCAGCTCACTCTTTGGTAAGCTAGCAACAACCTGTTGAGGAACATGCACAGTATCAGGTTCATGTTTCACCAACGTGCCTCATAAAGAAAAAAATAGCAATGTGGAGTGAAAGGAGAAAATGAGTGCAACAGCTCAAGACGAAATTGTGGATAAGAGAGGAAAGGTCACCAGTTTAGCAGGATTAATCAGCCTTTTTTCACCTGTTTTTTTTTTAAATCTGTTAAACAAAAACTAATGAGTAATTATTTATCAACTGATCTGAAACACTTATAACATGATGCATTTTAAGCCATGTTGCTCAGCTCTTCAACACAGCCTTGAAATGTTTGTTTGCAGATTTTTCAGTGAAAACTACACAGCAGAAGCTCGTCAGGTGTTGTCACATGCAAATCATCCTAAACTAGGGTAAGAGACATTCAGATGTTTTAACTTGGCTTTACATCAGAAATGTATGATTCTATCTTACTATTTGTGTGTGGATTGCATATGTTGCAGCTATTCATATGCCATAGTTGGGATCAACCTGACAGAGATGGCCTACAGCTTACTGAAGTGTGGAGCTTTGAAACCACATTTCTACAATACGGTCCAAGGCACGCCTGAGCTCAAGCACTTCCACCAGCTGTACTGTGAGTCCCAAAAGTCTCATTATCCCTCTGTTCTACAAGTTTTATTCTCTCTGTAGAAACCTTCCTCAACGTGCGTTTCCCTTCTGCAGGTTACCTGGCGTATGAGTTTGATCAGTTCTGGGTCGCTGAACAACCAGAGAGCATCATGCTGTTCAATCAGTACAGAGAAAAATTCCACGACAAAGTCAAAACTCATCTCCAGGACCCCGATGTGTCTCTCACACTGACTGTTGGCTCTTATTAATGTGTTTTCACCATTTTTTTAAACCCCCCGATCACCTAATTTGTCTGCCAGGAATCGGATGGTTTGGCTGAATGTGACAGTACATTTCAAACAAGCATACAAACTAAAAAAAGTTAAATTGTTTGTGTTTCATTAGCGATGGTGATAATTTTCCACATGCAGCACAAAGTCCAACTCCCCATACCTCAAAAATGACCATTCCAGTGGTTTTTGTTTACGATGGAGAAGTGCGAGAAGACGATAGTGGTGCTACAGATTCACGAAGCTCTAAGCACTTTGGAGTAACTTGTGCAGAAGAAAACTCTGCTTTAACTGTCTTGTGCTAATTTCCATGTACTTTGTTCTCACAGTTTTCCTGCACAGGAACATATTATTTATGTAAAGATCTCATGACTTAAACCTAACTCTAAATCTCCTCTGTTGTATTCTCAACTTGGAAGTTGTACACAATTTAATTAGTCTTCACACATGAATATATTGTATATTTGTGATGTGAAATCCAAACATAGTTCCTTACCCCAGCTTTCTTGAATTTATATGTGCTGTGATACAGAATTTTAAATATTTTTATGAGATGTAATTTAAAGGAAGACACGTCAAAGTCTATAAATCAACGTTTGACTTGAAAGGTGTTTTGTGTTTGTGTGTCCAAAGGAAAAGTGAAGAAACAAGCAGAGCATTTGTAAAACAAATCAAATATATTTAGGATTTACAGAAACATGTTTCACGCCCAAGTTTGCAAATGTTTCTTTTAGCGCACATGTGCACTGGTTAGGCTGCATCACTGGTATGAATGGCTGTACAGGTCTTAAAGTGCAAAGTCAACTTTGACAATACTTTTGCTTTCACAGTGATCTTACTGGCTTCATGAATTCTAAATATAAAAATAAAATGGTGTCTCGTACACATATACAGTTAAATACAATAAAAAAAATCTAAAATTAGAATTTACATAAGTTTTCCCCTCAGATGTAAAACATAGTGGTCTTAACAGTCAGACTTTTGCTCTGGGAGCTCAGTTTGTCGCCTCAATCCTCTTCTTCGTGGCCATCATGGCTCTCTTGATTTGCTCAAACGAGACGAACATCACAACGTTCCACGATCCCAACCTCAGAAATGAGGGCACAAATCTAAAGACCAAAGAAAAACCAAATCAGAAAGCTGCGTTTAAGTTTCATAGGCCAGTTGAGGAAAAAGCTCACCCTTTGTAGAAGGCAGTAGGTCCCTCTTTGGTCATCATGGTCCAGGCACAGTTAATAGCACTCCTGTACTGGCCCGGTGGGGAGTTCATGTATCTTGTTTTCACCACATCTACTGGTGAAGCGATCACTGTGGTCGCGAAGCCCGCGCCGAACGCAGACACAAAGTGACACGGCAGGTTGTCTGTGGACAGATAAGACAGATGTGAGCCAGCACCAGAGAACTGTGTCAGCTGATACATAGGCGTAATTTGCAGGAGGGTTAGTGGGGTTATGACCCCACTATAATTTGATCCAGTTAAAATACCCCCCACCCGCCAACAAATTGGCATTATTTGCTCAAACACAATAGAAATTAATTGGTAAAGTAGACAGATGCTGCTCTCTTGTTGTCTTTAGGTAACTTTAACCTGATTAAAAAAATTACCATGTCATAAATGTATGTTTAAGCATAATTGCTAAAAATGCCATGCAGGATTTTGGAGCATAAACCCACCCCCCCCAACGGTAGACTTAAAGTTACGCCCTTGAGCAGATATGTAATCTATAGGATGAAGCAATATAAATGATTGTGATAGATAAAGTATTTACTGCACTGTGATGTGGGTGCAACCTGTTCTGATCTCTGTCAGCACCTGTGATGTTATCAGCTGTTGAAGAGGTTAGTGGGAGTGTGGACGTTTGTCCAATCAGAAGCCACCTCTCTGAGATGCCTTTACCTGACATCAGCTTGTGTCTAAGAATGGCCTCTTTGATCAGGTCATAGGTAACCAGCTCTGTGCAGTTGACCAGTGCGTTCCTTGTGATGTTGGGTAGCGTTCCTGGACAGACATTACACACTTGTTTTTTTTTTCCGCCAAAAAAACTTTTATCTCGGCGTTATTCTTAGAATCTGCACTCAGGAAGCACCTTTCCAGAGTCCTCTCAGGCCCTCGTTTAGGAAGATGTGCCTGTATGCTTGCATTGTGCCGCTGTAACGTCGAGCCACCCCGTTCAGGTTCATCTGGGCCTGGAACCGAACCTTGACCACATCTGTGGGCTGAGCAAAGGACACTGCCATGGCACCTGTTGTGCAGCCAGCCAGGATTCGTACCAGCACACCTGGGTCTGGAGCAGAACAGACGGAAACAACCAGTAGATTTACTTCGAATCAATGTTTGACATTGGATTTTTAAAGTTTTAGCTTTATTTCAGCTGCTTTTTTTATTCAGAATGTATAAACTGCATGTTCTTTTGTACTTTAACCACTTACTGTCTTTCCCTCCAGTGTAGAGGTTTTTGACGTTGTCGTAAAGGCCAATTCTGATGGAGGCGAAGCACACCTGCCTCTGCAGTCCAGCTACCAGCCCATTGTACAAAGACTTGGGCCCCTCTGTTCGGACCATGGTGCTGATGGTCCCGAACACCCCTCTGTAGCGGATGCCCTCCACTGCTTTCTTCTCACCCTGTATCTGCACATTTGCACTCACGTTTAAAAGCAGCTTTAACCGGTTCATAGGCGCTATTGATTCAGGGTGGCTGATGGACAAAGAACTGGACGTGAAGCAGCTGTAGTGCAAACATCACACTGTGTTCTCGTTCAGTTCAACTGCAGCACAATCTGATGATGTTTCTGATGCACAAACGGAATGTTTTGAAGGTACCTGTAGTCTGACTTTGGCTGTGTCCAGAGGAAACGTGACGATGTCAGCCACACAGGCTGCTGCTCCAGCACTGGCCATCTTCACGCCCAGGGAAGGAGGAACATCTGAGGGTTTAAGTCCTACCATGTTTCCTGTAACTGAGCAGAGAGGCACTCATCAGCATAAACACATACTAAGGTTATAAACATTAACCTCGTGTACTATTCATTTATTTCTTTCTTCCAGCCACAGGTGGCTGCGATTACTTACATAGTTTAGTTTAGCTCCAAATTAAGGGTCTTCACATTTGTTTCAGTGCCAGATCTAAAGGGCGAGGTTGTAATCCATGAAGGGCCCAAGTGCACAGGGACGAAAAGAATCTCTTTGCTCTGTATTTATAAATTTTCTGGCTGACGTTTTTTTATGACATCCTGTGTACAGGCGTCACTGTGTACTTCTGCTTAAATCAAAGTTCAATGACTACCGGTCAATGTTCAATTTAGCTCAGAGGGCATGAAAACAACAATTTCTTACTCTGTGAAGATGAATCTTCTCATTCAATCTATGAGTCTAAATACCTAAACATTTATTTAATACCTTTACAAAAAATGATCAAAATATTTGTATGCTTCCATTAATTTCACTGAGCAGTTTTGAGTCTGTCAGCAGGTTTTTCCTCGTCTCTTCCAGCTGCCATAAACTTACTGTAATATTAAGTAATTATTTACTTTGTTGGATCAAAAGTTTGCTTGAACAGCACGTTATTTCACTGGAGGCTTGTCTGCGGTCTCAGCCAGTAAGAGCTTGTGTCTGAGTTGTATTTTTTTCTGCAGAATTTAAAGGTGGGCATCACAGCACCTTTTATGCTTTTAAAAACAACAGTCATGACGTGTATTTATCACACTAATCCAACCTTGCATTTTTTTGACAATGTCTATTTACTTGAATTAAGGTTTTTGGGGGTGGGAGAGTCGTGACGTGAGCTGATGACTGATGTTCACTGTGGATAAGAACTTGGCATCTCAGCGTGTTTGTCCCAGTAGTTTGGCAGCAGTTGAACTTCTTACATAACATTGAATACAATCCATGTAATTTGCTTTAACAAAAACTTACAAAGTAGATTATGAGAAAAAAGAGTCCACATATGTTCATGAATTGACACATACTTTAAACACAGGTTCAGTAAAAAAAATGCTAAAAATTATCTTGTAATAACCCAGTAGACATTATAAAGAAATCCTTCTTTAGTTAAATGAGTTACAACAACACCTAATTTCCCTCTGGGATCAATAAAGTATTTTTGAATTGAATTGAATTAAATTGTCTGTAAAGAGTTCTATGTGCCATCCACCACAAATGCTGGTTAAAGCTGTATCATGCAAAGAAAAACCTATATGTAAATACAATCCAGAAAGAGCTTTAAAATGGACTGCGGTAATGTGGGAAATTGTTTAATGGTCAAGCAAAGTGAAATATATTTACATACACACACACACACACACACACACACACACACACAC
>NW_013952446.1:1572189-1601396 GCF_001266775.1 Austrofundulus limnaeus
GGCTGTGTTACACTCAGACTAAAAACACAGATCTATGTAACATTTGGTAGACATGACAATCTTCATCATATTTGTAAAAATATGGGTGATATGTTGTGTGCGATGTACTGTCTAAGAGATTCACTATGGTAATAATTGTTCATTTTGTGATAAAAACAATAAAATCCTGCTGCATGTACAGTTAATATGCCGATCTTTGACCAAAAATTTAAAAGTGTAACGCATATACAGATGTTCCTGCCAGTCTTAGTTCTGCATTCTTGCACAAAAAAAGCATTTCAGTTTTTAAATRTTATTTGAAATTTATTGAAATTATTATTTTATTATCAAGTTCTATTTACATTTGTACTACCTTGTGATTGTTATAACCTAAATTTTTTTTGCTAAATAAATGTCAAATTTATTCTCATACTCCAGACTTCTTGTTTTTTATTTTTATTTCAGACTTGTTTCATGGGTTTCAGTTTTTTTTCTCAAGACAGAATGTAGTGATGGATTTATAATACTAAACATTATACAGTATGTGTGTGTGTGTGTGTGTATATATATGTGTGTGTGTGTGTGTGTGTGTGTGTGTGTGTGTGTGTGTGTGTGTTTGTAAAAACAATGAGCCATACCAAAAAAGGAGAGGGGCTGCCTTTTGTCAGTGCACAGGTCAAAACCTGCCTCTCTTATGGTATGGGGGTGAATTAGTGCCCACAGATTATGTGACATCATGCAGAAAAAACAAAATAGGTTTTAGAACAACACACACCTACATCCAGATTACACATTTTTCAGGGACGGATTTGTATATTTCGGCAGGACAATGTTAAACAGCAGACTGCATCCATTACAGCAGTCATAGAAGAATCTTTGTGCTGAACTGCCCCATAAATAAATAAATAAATAAATAAATAAATAAATAAATAAATAAATAAGTTCAACAAAGCAACTCCAGTTGAAGAAGTTCCTACATGTTTACGTGGCCCAGTCCCATTTTATTAGAGATCTGTTGCTGCCATAAAATTCATAATTAGCTTATCTTTTTTCCTAAATAAATAAAAATAACAATTCTTCAGCATTTGACATGTTTATTATGTTTCATTGTGAATAAAATATGAGTTCATAAGGTTTGCAAACCATTGCATGCTGGTTTTATTTTCATTTTACACAATGTCCTTGTTCCAAAAAGGGTTTTTTAATTATTAACTTGTGCACCTCAACACTGGAGTATTTCAGACAAACAATAATTACACCACAGCAATCTTGTTTTTCCACAGATGAACCTGAACTAATACTTCAGCTTGACAAATACAATTTCTCAGAGAATAATCATGTATAGCTGATTCATGAGTCTGGGGCCTTCTTTTTGTCAGTAAGCTTACAGAGCTGTGATTGGTTGACCATGACCACAACCCCAGCGTGTTTGGGTTTCAAAGAAAGACGGTTTGTGGAAACCCAGTTTTTTGTAAAATAGCTTACTAATACTTACACAACTTACTTCAAAGATTCAATTTCAATATTTAGAACATTGCAAAACATAAAAAATAGTACTGTTGGTAAATGGCTTGAACTTATGGAACCTTATCGTCCCTACAGACTCCAAAGAGCTTTACACTTTTTTCACCCGTAAACACACACATTCACACACTGATGATGATAAGCTACATTGTAGCCACAGCTGCCCTATAGGGCACACTGACAGAGCTGGGGCTGTGGTGCGGGCCCTGTGACCACCAGCAGGGAAGACTTGCCCAAAGGCATGACGACTGAGACGGATGGAACGGGATATCAAACTGGCAACCCACATACAGGACAACTCTTCCACGGCCGCCCCACTGTTACAAGTTGTTTCGCTATGGGACAAAAGTGTCTTTACTCAGCAATTTATTTTCCCCTTCAAAATTTTAATAACTTCCTTGTGTTTAAACATTTTTTGATTTTATTTATATATTTCATTAAAAAAACACATAACATAGGAACCAAAAAAAAAAAAAACACTAATCAAATATAATGAAAGGCAGCATTTCTTTATTTGAGGAGAAAACAAGATAGTTGAAACATAGGTATCCTATGTGGAAACAAGTATTTTATTAATGGTTTTTTGACTTAACACAAAAAAGAATTGTCCTTAAACACCAAGTTGTGTTTTTCACACAAATGTCTTCCCGTTTTTAAAATCTGAAATTGACTTTCTCATTCATACAGACCATTTCCTGTCAATAAACCACCTGTAGGAATTACTATGACTTACTATATATTAGCTACATATTATTTTTAAGCAATAAAAGATGGTGAAAAAAATCTGAATTAACATCAGTAAGACACGTGTGTTCTTATGTGCAAAAAACACAAAAATGTAAATCATACAGATCTTTCCACTCTTCTGTCAAATAGATCTACCTTTACCTATAAACAAAAGTTAAACAGAACTATCAAATTCTGCTATAATTATACCAATACCTCATCTTACCACAATATATTGCTATAGTGTATTTTCTTTTGTAGTGTTTATTTTGTAATATTTAAGTGTAGATGGGGTTCCACCATCACAGGATCAACATGCACACAAAAAAAGCCATTTAGAATCACCAATTTAACCCTGAAATGTATGTTTAAATTAATGTATGCTTTTTAAACATACATGTATTTTCTTTGGACTGTGGACTGGAGAACTCATGAATTCGTGGAAAGGACATGCGAACCCAACTTTCATAGGTTAGATTCGAACTGGAATCCTAGTTGTTATGAGGCAACAGCCCTCCTTACTGGAACAACAAAAAAACTCAATAAACTCTTAAGCATCTAAAAAAATAAGTAGGCTATAGGTCACTGAATGGACTTGTGACTCACAATTAAAGTAATATTGATTTAATTTAGTTCAGTGTCTCATTGCTGTGAATCAGATTATATTTGAGTTACTGTCAAACAGATTATTTTACATAATCTCCTAACTGAAATGCCCCACTAGCTTTCTCTGGCTAATAGAAATGCCTTTTTGAAGGCCAAAATGTGAGCTAAACCCTCCACTAGGTGGAAGTGTGACACAGATGAAGGCCATGAATGACAGGAATGAGGCAGCAATGTGCAGCAGGTAGTGAATGGCACTAATTTTAATAAGACGAGATACACAACGCACCAGAATCCAGAGTAGCAACACCTGGACAATTAAATTAAACATATTTACAATAAAAAAAAGCAATGTAAAAAAATATGCAAAGCAGAAATGTTTAAAAAATTTTAGAGTACAAACAATAAAACAAAAGGCAATGGAAATCTAATAGTGGACTATGTTCTAAGGTGCTAGATCTTGTGTTAGTGTAATAATTTATTTGAAACTAAAAAAAAAAAAAAAAATTCAGTTGGTCAATAAATAATCTGCCGAAGTGACACGCTGCATTAAAGTGAACACAGGACATAAACTCACTCATTGACTTCTTATAGCTTTTTGTTATAGTTTCCTTCAAAGAAAAAACTAAAAAAAAGTTAATTAGCAGCAAATGGAATTGCAAGTTAAGGAAGTAACAGTTTGTTCAGATATAATGATAGGTGCTCGAATGTACTGTAGACTACAATATCCCAGCCTGGAACTGAAGTGTACCTGTGGACATCAACATCAACATCACCTTGGAGTACAAGAGTTTATAATATTACCACCTATGCATTAAAGTTTTATATAGTACAGCTACTAAATGTGCACACTGACTTCAGTCCTAAGTTAACGTTACCTCTTTACTGGATGGGATTCATTGATTGTTAGGATAGAAGTCTTCAGTTTTCTGATAAAATACATTAGAAGTAGTTTTGGTCACATTCTTTAAGTTATCATACACTTTAACATTTTCCTTGATACTTCAGGGAAACAACTTCCTTTACCAAAATTTCAGCCAGAAATCGAGATCTCATAGTCACTACTGGACAGCAGAGGGCGCCCAGCTTTCCTCACATTCATTGCATTGGTTATGATTGCCGCTGCCTCCACTGGCTTCTCAAAATAGCGCACCAGGGCGTGCTCTGTGAGGACGGAGGCCAGAAACTGCTCGAACGTAATGGCCCAGTCTTTGTCGATGCTCGTGCTGTGAGGCAGCCTCGGGTCGTGCGGCGCACAGCCGTGAGGACGGCCGCCGCTCCTCGCACCGTCTTCGTTGCGCACCAGCACCGTGTCGTCTGAGATGTCTTCGCAATGCAGCTTGTCATCCAGCTCGTGCGAGCCGGCGCTCAGCACCGAGTACGAGGACACCGAGGTGTCGTCTTTGGTTTCGTCGTCCGAGATGAGCATGGCAGACGACGTGCCTGTGTCTTTAGGAGAGGAGTCCTCCAGTTTGATGTCTTGCATGGAGGGCAGCTCCTCGCTCTCCTCCCCCTTGTTTTCCTTCTCGCAGGACTTGCTCTCCAGGCCTGCAGGGACAAACACGTCTCCCAAATCCGAAGCCTCCTGGGCGGTTTTCAGATCTGAAAAGTCTCTCCTGCACAAGCTCGGCTCGCATTTTTCCTCCGAGTTGGGGACCTGTCTGCCACAGGAGGAAAAGAGCTTCCCCACTTCTCCCATTTCCAGCAGCAGACTGGTGACTGTTGCTGTTGCATGATAGAGTTCTTGTTCTGCGATATCCTCGCTGAACATGCTGTAGAGGGTCTTACAAAGCTCGATAAACTGGCTCTGAGGAACAGGAACACAACGACAGTTATCAAAATGTCCAGCCCTGAGCTGTGCAGAAATCCACGTCGCAGATAAAATCTTACCTGATTCAGCTTCGGGAGGTCTTTTGCGTTTTCTCGTTTAGGTTTCGTTTCCTGGCTCCACATTTTCAGGTACTGACGGTAATCAGGAGTATTCAGTCTCTTCACTGTGAAATGGATCAGATTTGAATTTTTTACACTTCCCCACAGACCTAAGCTCACCTCTGCATGAATGCACTGATCACACTGCAGATATATCCAAATTTTTACTAAAATCTCTCTTTTTTTGTATCTTTTTGAATGACAGAACCAGATGAAAAGTTCTCTGGTATTTTTTGCTCTTAAAAAACATTTAGAGTACACATACTTTTACTGGACTAAGTTGTGTTACACCATCTCCTTCTGTTTAATAATATCTCTTATGTCTGTTTCATATGCATCCTCCTGGTGAGCACAGTAGGCAAGTATGATGTGTGAAATGGTAGTTTTGAACCATAATAGGAAGTCTGAACTGAACAATAAAGTCAAATCATAAAAAAGTTTATTTGCTGCTTATTTAAAAGACAAAAAAGTAATTTTATACTTTCAAGCTACTCCTATGTAAAAAATTGTAATATGCTGTATTTGATCTCTACAGTTGTTTGTGCTGTTTACCTTTTTCAGTCTTGAATGTAACCCTGACGAAGCCATCATCCTTCTCTCCTCTGCACTTTGAGTCACGGCCTGAGAAGACAAGAGAAGGCATGTATTTACTCAGATTAGTGCATGTATAAACACACAGATAGGGTTAAGAGGTTGCATTATTCCTACAGTAATGAGACCAGTTCTCATTTTTATACTTTAAGAAAGAAAAGAATAACACCTTGTATCTCATCGAGTATCAAAAAATCAAAAAAGCAACCCCCGTGACCCTGAAAGGAAGAAGCAGGTAAAAAGAATGGATGTCTCAAAAAGCAACACGTTTGATCGAATGATGGAGAAGTCACCTACCGTTGGATGTTTCTGGAGTGATGTCTTCAAAGAAGTACTGAGTGGCTTCAAAGGCTGAGTCGGGCTCCTCTAGTTCGTGCGTGAACTCTGACAAAACAATTAATCATTTCTCTTAGAGTGGGTTTTTTTTTAAATGAACATTTACAGTTCAGACATAATTTGAAAAATGAATTCTTTCCCCTTCTTGTCAGTGTAGTTTTAACACTGCTCCCGTGGTGGGAAATGTTTTCTGCAGGTGGTCTGCCTCCATCTCCACTCACCAGGTAAAACATGCATCTGGTAGAGGAGCTTCAGCTTCTCTGTTAGGTCCCCATGACACAGAACACCTACAAAAAACACCCAGAAGTTTGAAGAATACGACAGATTAACTAATTTAAATGCAAAAATATTATTTAGCAAAGAAACACCACTGTATTAGCGAACATATAAAAAAAATGGCAGCACGTAAACAATCGATCTCTCTTACCCAGGCCGTTGATGAACTCGCGAAAGTTGAGCAGGCCGTCTCCGTTTTCGTCGAGGAGACGGAAGAAGCGCACAGCCAGGGGGTCCGAGTGGGCTCCGTTGGCCCAGGGGAACAGCAGGTTGAACAGACCTTTGAACTGCTCGCCGTCGATGCGGTACTGCTCCAGGTACGGCAGGCTGGGGTCGTGACGCTCCGTGGGGTTGCTGCTGCCTCCCCAGTAACAGCTGGTCAGGTGCTCAGCCTGGAGGAAGGAACAGAGAGGCTCAAACTCAAATTAACCATTATTAACAAACTTATAAATCACAACATAATAAATAAAAAATGAAAAATAATGTTATCAGCAGGTTAAATGTGTTTATTTTACATTAAACGATTTCTCCAAACTGAGATCATTCAAAGAGCGATCTACAACAAATCCACTTCAAAAGCTCTGAAGTAATAGTTAAAGAAGGATATACTGTAGCTGCAATAGTAAATGCTTCCTTTTACTATTATGCATTTCTCGCCACTTGTAGAATGTGAACCTTACCTTAAAGAGCACATAAAGCTCCTCCAGCTCATCAATACTGAAAGCTGTCTCTGTAACAATAGTTCGGACCTGAAACGACAATCAGAACAATGTAAAAAATTAGATGTAGCTCAGATCCAGTCATGCCTCAAAAAGCATTTTATTCTACTTAATCTACATTGACTTGCAGAAGAAAGCAGCTTTTGAAGTTGCAAAATTGCCTGGTTACCATTCTGGCATTTGAATTAATGAAATTAATTAAATAAAAGACCATTTGAGAAGTTCTCACCACATTGCGCTTCGTTGTGTCTTCAATGGTTTGGATGACCCTCAGTCTCTGTTTGAAACGCATCTGCTCGATCACATCTGCTCGAATCGAACCGAATTTCTGACACAAGAGACACAAACTGGAGGTCAAACCAGAACCAGCAGAACTCTTTTATCAGAGTAGAAAAAAAAACAGATGACAGGAGAAAGAGAACAACTCAGCAGGTTGAGTTCTGTAAATGATTTCCATGAGAGTGACAGAAAGAAGATAAACAGCAATTATGCACTAGTGTGGAGTTCAACTTTGTATGTAAAGCTTCAGTAAAACCAGAAAAGCGCAGTAACCACTTATGTTAAGCATTATTATTTGGCAAACATGTAATAACCTGCATCCACATTGATCAGTTACAACATTACGACCACCTACAGGTAATTTAGGTAACAATGCTTGTCTTGTTAAAGTTCAACTCTTTGTGGAACAAATAACAGTTCTACTGAAAAATAAAAGATGTTATTCTGAAACTCACATTATTTATTTGAACAATTACACTCCCCACATGGCAGCATTGCCACCTCAGAAGGATAGTATAGGTCCTGCAATAACCATTAAGAACCTGAGCTGATTATCTGGCCTTAAAATGACCAAAAACTAAACAGGTGGACTCTGACAGAACCTGGGAGGTCCACCTCACAATTCACAGGGTTCGAAGGATCTTTAGCAAACATCCATACCAAACACTCCTGATCAGAGTCGTTTATATGATGAGGATGTAAAAATTCTAATGCAGGTGGTCATAAAGTTATGGCTGATTGAATGATCAACACTAATAACTGTTTGAGTAAACAGGAAAAAGGGAAGTGAAAGATTTTAGTCACATAAAAAGGACCTTACTGCTCTAAAAATTCACGTTAATAATAAAACTAAGTGACACACACATGCAGTGTGTTTAGGGTGAAAGTAATCAAATTTAGATGCAGTTTAATGGGACACTATGATAATCTCTTAACATCTATCAACACCCAACAGCTTGTTAGAGGAAGCAAAGTGAGCAAACAGTTTGAGAAACCTGCATCATAATTTTCAGATTCTTTACCTCATATGAGTTGCGGACCAGTTTGAAAATATCCACCTCTGGATGTGGTTCTCCATTATCAGTCAGTAAAGAATGGAGGTGGGGGATAGGAGGAAGGGTGCTGTCCTTATTGGTCACACTGTCCAGGTACCTGTGGTGATCAAAACAGAAGGATGTATAAATAATAAAGCCTCGTCACAAAGCTGTAACTCTTGGGGGAGCGACGCAAATAAAACGTAATTTCGAGCTGCGTCTTCTTACCGGCCCAGGACGGTCATGGCCTCTCCGTCATCCTTACTGCCCAGCAGCTGGTGGATGTTGGCGTGCAGCACAGACAGAGCCAGCTGAAAGATGACCTTGATGCCATCGTAGAAGAAACAGTCCACCACCACTACCGCGCTCTCGAACGGCATGACGGACAGGAAGAGGGTGAGAAACCAGGAGAGCGAAATGGTGGAGATGACCCCGAGGTCCTGCATGCAGTCGTACAGCTGGGGGACGTATTCACGGGCGAGCTCCTCAAACACACCCTGATCAACGAGGGCTCCTAATGAGGAGGAACACCAGGGTTATGTTTAAACACATAAAAAATAACCAATCAAATATCTAAAGGCTTGATTGCACACACTGACCTACGACCCTTGTGTTGTAGTAGTCAGGCAGCATTCTCTCACAGAGGGCCACAAGCAGCCAAAAGGCCTCTTCTTCTTTAGCGTACAGCAGCAAGACAGACGTCACAATATTCATGGCCTGTAAAGAAAAAAACAAAGACAACGGAAAAAAAAATTATCAGGTACTGTTACAGACTGATGACTTTCTGTTAGCAGATGTTTACCTGACAGTATCCAATGTTTGGATTTCTGAATGCGTAGGCAGTCAGGACCCGGCGCAGGGCAGCGATGCCCATCTCGTTTTGAAAAGCCGGGTGTTCAGGCAGAGAGCGGTGCAGGTCCCGCTCAATCTCCTCCGTAGCCAAGTTATACTTGCCCATCGACTTCTCCACCAGGTCTTCATAGTATCCAGGATGTGTGGTCATCTCATTTATCGCCCCTGGACAGAAAAATTAAACCCACAAGTTCTCAAAGCTGAGAAAAAGTGGACATATCATGCTTTTAAATCCCCCCCAACGATGCTTTGGTCTGAATTCCTCCTTATCGTAACTCCACAATCCCCTCTTTCACCACTTGTCTGAAGTGTGTCTCAAAGCAGCTCGTTTTAATGCTGTCCCTTTAAATCCAAATGAGGCACTTCATGCTCCGCCCCCCTCCAGCTTCCAGAGTGGTCCATTCTAGTTTGATAGAGGGTTTTAGCACTATATAGCGGCACGGAAATTTTTCAGATTTCATGAAGACAATGAAATTGTAGTTGGTAAGTCCAGACTTTATTTAATTCAGTTTTATTATGATTCAAAATGTATGATTAAATGTAAACACTTATCAGCTATGCGATTAATTTCCTATCCTAATTTTACCATCCCTGTATTAGTTTACTAAATATTTTTTAGAGTTTAACCTATATCAGTAACTTGCATCGTGAAACCTGGACCAGATCTTTGACATTTATTGTGCAGAAAGATTGCAAAGTAGTTTATGCATGTATTTTGATAATGTGTTAAAGCAATCTGTTCCTCATAAAATCTCATTCAATTAAACTATTTCTTTCAAAGAAGAGGATTTTTTAAAATTTAGGTGTGATAAAGTGTTTTTCTGGGTGGAAACGCAGTGTGAAAATGATCCGAATGCAGCTGTGAAAACAAGAATAGTGGGGTCATGGTTGGATGACTGTTTATATTTCAACTTGTAAACAACACGTGGGTGCGCTTGTAACCAGAAACCTTTGGGTCAAAGTTGCAACAAATAATAGGGATGGAATAAAAGTCTTAAAGCTCACAGTCAGGATGTGATATTTTCATCTGAGATTATGTTTGGTGGGTTGGTTTAAAAGATTTTTCCTCAAGCACTCATGAGCCAGTGGTGCATTTAAAAGCTTTTGTAATATTTGAAGTTCATTAATATTTTTCCCTTAAAGTCACAGTACAGAGAGGTTTGAGGATGTTGAGCATAATTTGAGTGTTTCGGCATGCTTCATGTTCAAACAAATAATCCGACTGTTAAGCTGTTAGCTGCGGCCGAAACTGTTTTCTATTTAGACTTTTAAAATCAACCATTTCAGATTCGTGTCTGAAATGTCTTCAAGTGTTTACAAAAGCTTTAAAAAAGTCCTTCAAGCTTGTTACTTTACATAACTTCTCAACAGGATGCCAGTGGTTTACAGAACATCTGCGTGAAATACGTTTCGAGTGGTCCTCTGTTAAGGAGATGGCGTGGAGTATGACTGTGTGACCTCTCAGACGAAACATGTGACTGGATGGTTTGTGTGTTTGCTCACCGGAGAAGAGCATCCACAGCTCTCCTCTCATGCTCTCAGGAATGCCCTTGAGAACGAGCTCCTTCGTCTTCTCTGTCCGGTACATACACACGCCCTCTCCGTAGTCCGTAAAGTGGGTTTTCCACGCCTGCTCCTTCAGGAACTCCTTCGCCTGGGTAAAGGAGGAAACAATAGATGAATAATTACACGCAGCTTGCAGCGCGCCATCATGCACTTCAACTTCTCTTGCTGCGTAATGATGTAAAAAAGGGAAATTGCGAAAAATGAAAAGCAGAAAATTTTTAATCCAAGATTACAAACATCTCCTCGTGGGCACATTTTGGATTTAAGTGCTATGAAAAACAAGCATGTTTTGACAAAAAGTAATAATTTTCAACAAATTATAATGTAACTCACCAGTTTGGGGTTAAATTCCTCAGGTGAGCGACGGCGGTACATGGTCATGAGAGCCTCTGAAGCTGTGGGAACACTGTTGTCATTCAGGTTGAAGGCTCGCTCAACATCGGAACCCAAACTGTGCGGCAGACTGCTGGAGAGCAGGGATCCATGCTGCGAGTAAACCTGAAGACGTTTCAAGTAACTCCAACTTCAGTCAATTAGCTATAAACTAACATATTTTATTGATTTTTTTTATTCCTACCTCATCATCTGAACTGTTGAGGCTGCTGGTCAGTTCTCGTTCCAGGTAGATCTTGGAGGTGGTTTGCTGCAGGAAGTCAGAGATCCTCTGCACCAGGAAGTCTCTGTCTTTCAGGTTGGCGAACAGAAAGGTCATTCGGTTCTTGGTGCTGATGGAGAGTGGGCTGGGCAGCACATTGGAGCTGTCTGCCTTCTCTACGATGGTAACCTAAAACAGACCGTGAAGCGTTCATTCAGAGAGATGAAACCAAACGTGCCTGAGATGGAAGTAATATTGTGGAACGTATTAAATAAAATTTAATTTCTGTGGTCATATTTAAGAGTAAGTGAAAAGAATCAGGCTAACAGCTGCATTTTTTAAACACTGATTTTTTTTCTTAAGCAGATGAGTTCAGACATCTTTCTCCCTGCAAACGAATCAAATCTATTCTTGTTTTTCTTCAGCTCTTTTCCCGTAACAACTCACCTCTCTCAGGGGGATGATGAGGCTGCACAGCGTCTCCTCCTTGCTGGTGAAGCAGATGTAGTTGGTGGAAACAAACATCTGTCCCAGGATGTGTATCTTGTTAAAGGGAGTCCACAGGGTGCAGTCTGTGTGCCCGTCCAGTTTTTCATCTTTGGGCAGACGAAACAGGGCCCGGTAACGCTCGCTCTTGGCTCTTGCATCCAGATCTCTGAAAAATGACACATCACGCTTGAAGATTTAAAGAAGAGCAGTTCTGTAAGCAAAGAAAACCAAGATATTTTTAAAAAAGGCATTAAAAGAGCTCACAGAGATCCCTTGGTCTCAATGTTTGTGTTCTTACGTTGAAATCTTAAAACCTAAAATCTGCCACTAATCTGGACTTTCACCCTGAAAAAAAGCTACTTTGAGTTTCTGTGGATTATTTTAACTCCTAATGTTAATAGTCCAAAATCCTTCCACTGTTCGATGCCCCCAACAAGCTGTAAACAATCATAAACAGGGTTTATTATTAACGAGCACTGGCTCTCTTACCTCTTTAGAGCAGACACCTTCTTTGGGGATTTCTTCTTGAGCTTGGGCAGCGATCGGTCCTGTTCGAAGCCTTTGTTGTCCAGCAGCTGGCGCATGGCGATGTTGGCCAGCTGCTCCGCCAGCTTGAAGGTCTCGTTGATGTTGAGGAAAACGGAGAAGACGTGCTCGTTGGTGCGGGTGCTCACCTTGACCACGTCGGGCAGGAGGAGGGTTGCGCTCTTCTCCAGCTGGGTGATGTCCGCCCAGCGCACCACCAGTTTGGCTGAAAATGTGAGAAATTAGCTGGTGATGAAGCAGTTTCTCCAATAAAGTTCTAATTTGTAACCAAAACAACACACAATCCTTCACTTGGGTTGGGTTTTGAATACATTTTTACAGCTTTTATTTAGTGTTTATATATACCAAAGAAGGCGGAAATGAAACCACAATTTATTTTTTTATTGTCCATTTTAAGAATGATTCAACACCTAAAAGAAAAAACGATAAGTTGATTTGTGTGTGTGTGTGTATTTGTAATAAAAAGTGTTAATGTGTAACCTTCTTTTCCCAGTATATAGGAATAGAAGCAAAGGTGGTTGATGCTGAGGTAGAGCCATCCCTGCCGAGGAACCTTCCCCTTCCAGTAGCTGCAGGAGTAATAGTTGACCAGCTTCTCCTCTTCTGGCATCCCGAACAACTTCCGAAACTTTGCACTCGCCTCCTTGAACTTGTCTGTGTCTTCATCCTCTTTGACGTCATGATTCTTGTTGAACTCTGCGATGATTCCCTGCAACAAAACAACAAGTGATGGCTTGAATCAATAACCTGGTACTTAAAAATTAAAATAAGTTCTTAGTGACATTCCTGATTGTTGTTCTAAAAGTTAAGAACCAGGCTTTCATTCTGTGCCATTTTATTTTGCACAAACACTTGAGCATCTTTAAGAACTAAAAGTATGGAAGCTAATAGGAAAAAATTTATAAGTTGAGGTCATTACTGAGCGATTTTTAAGAATCTGGATATGAAACTTGGGCCTATGACAGTCATTTCTGGGTAACTGAAAGAAAAATAAGAAACCGGACTGTGGAAAGTATTGGTTCCTGCCAACTAGTCAACTAACTTTGATCCAATAAACAAACACTGGATTGGCATCTCATAAATACTGGTTAAAGCATAATTTATTTGCATTGTCAAAAAACAACAGCCTATTTTGATTTAAACATTGTCACATCATATTTTTTGTTCTAATATTTCTCAGAAATTAACATTTTTTAACACCAGTAGGGATGCATGATAAATCAGCATTACCATCGGTATCTGCCAACATTGGTCATTTTTTACAGAACATTGTATCAGTCTGATAAGTATAACTGGGATGATATTTATGCCAGATATTGATTTCCCATTGTTTTAGCTTTGTGTTTCTGTTATGAGAGGGGAAATAGTTTTTCGAGTGGTTTCTATTTGATCATGAAGTGATGGTGACACTGCACAGCTAGGAATAACTGAAGTAGAGCCATGTCAGCGGTCTGGTCATTTTTTTAATGGTATTGAAAAAAGACAAAAGTGTATTTGTGTGTATATCAGTTATTTGTGTGTTTGTGTAATATCGGTAAATATTGGTTATTGGCCAGAACACCATTAATAATATCGGATATCGATACTGGCTGAAATTTTCACATTGGTGCATCCTTAATTTTTTTTGAGCTCCTATTCTGCAAATTGCACAAAATAATTTACCCAGGCAAAAAAAAAACAACAACTAAAACTAAAACTAAATAATAATAATAATAATAATAATAATAATAATAATAATAATAATAATAAAGTGATAACTTCAATGTTTGATCAATCTTTAGTAGGATTTCTTATGGAAAAGCATCAACATGCAACATTTTCTTTAAATCCTTTGCACCAAACGTAAATATTATTTATGCCCAGTAAACATCCCACATTTTTGTTAGAAAAAATAATCAAATACTTCTATGAAATTTGAACTTTCTATTGTGGCTCAGATCGTTCAGGTGGGAGATCGTACCTGCACCTTCCCTTTGACGAAGGTGGTAATGTCATTCTCGTTCTCAAAGATGGAGAGAGTCTGCAGCAGGTTGTGTTCCAGCCACTCCCAGTGCTCCGTGATCTCTTTACGGGACGTTCCTGCAGGGGGATGCATAAAAACAGATTGTTTGAGAAATACTGAGCCCGTGTGTACCACATGTTAATTTGAGAGACAATCAAATATGAGCGTCTGAAATATGCAATGCAGAGTGAAACTACAGTAATTAAGAAAAATAAATAAATAAATAAATAAATAAATAAATAAATACACAGTCTTTAGGAGACTACACATGAAAAATACTAATCTTCAGCTCCAGTCTTTCATACAGTCAGTTATTATTCTTGATGTGAATCGCAGATTTAAATAATTTCCACCTTTTTTCCCAGCTTCAACACAAATCCAGGTGACAGAGCAAAAGCACCACCAGACAGGAATGCTGACATTAATTTGCATAAATTACCACCAGAAGCTGTCTCCAAAGCACTTTTACACCTAAAAGTGAAAAAAGAAAAATGGAAGTCTGCAGGAAAAAAGCTAAACAATGTGAAAATCCATCAAGAAATTAGCTAAGAAACGCTGACTGCTGAGATCATTCCTGCTCATAATCCTGCTCAGAAACCACCGGGGCATGAGGTAAAGCAGACAACGTGAGAAAAGGCAGGATGTTAGGACTATGTGTGTCGAAACCGTCCTGAAGCAGCTCTCATCTGCTGTAATCCGAAAAAGTAAATTCGGACTTGAGCTTTACTTCAAGTCGGTTGTTTGTCTCTTTTCAAATATCAAATTGTTACGTGCACATACCATGAGCAATGATCCAGTACACTAAAGAGTCGGGGGTCTGGTAGAGGATCCTGTACGGTGCCACCCGAGCGCTCGAGTCCAGGACGACGTCCAAGGTTCCTACCAGCAAACCTGCAAAAGCCCAAAATGCTTTAAGAAGAGGAAAAATCTGAAACAGCACCTTCAAAACGTGACGGGTCGTTAAAAGTTCTTCATTACTTCTTAGCAAATATGCTCGTCTTTATTTGTGCCATTGCTTTGTTAATGAGTTCACTGTGAATATGAAATCAGGGATCGTTAACATTTCTGCAGAGTTGTTTGCTGCAAACATTGACCCTTCTTCACAGCAGATTTATGTTTGAGAGCCACAAGAGACGGGTTATTTTTGTTCTGCAGCTCTTTGTGGCAAACAGAGTGAGTCATGTATAAAAAAACAATGAGGGGGAGGAGACAAAAACAAGTGAGGGAAACTAAAGAGTTTTCTCATTTTCAGGTAGAATAACTGCGAGCAGAAAGGATGCTCCAATTTCCACAACCCACATTTCCTTCCCTTCCTTCATCCAGATTATTTCCTCTCATTTTCTTTTAAAAAACACACACTGCAAGTCAAACATCTAAATATTACCTTCATTATTTAAAGATGAAGACCGAAATCTAAATGAAATAATATTGGAGTTTTAGATAAAACCCATTCTGACATTTAACGTTCTGGTTCGGTCTTGAATAAACAATTAGTGTGAGAGTAAACGCAACTTCCTCTTTGACAAAAAAAATTAAAATTAAAGCTTAGTCATTTCTGTGTGAGAAAAGACTTTAAAAAAGGTGTTACCCAGTTTCTAAGACATTGCGCATGAAATACCAAAGTGTGAGGATCTGTTGCTTTCATCGGGCGACTCGTGGCAAAAAAAAAAGTGAAGAAAACCAACATATTTACACTTCAGTCTTCACGGATGCTGAGGTTTGACCCAAGAAACTCAGGTGGGAGCACCTTCTCCGTACGCTCAGGTTAGTGTAAGTGAAATTCCTCAAACAGAAACAGAGAGTGTTTATCTGCACACCCACTGGTGGTTTTGGTTGAAAGTTTTGGTTGTGAGCTGGGGGCGGGGAGCTAAAGTTTGAACAGGTAGCCCCAAACACAATGAACTCATCCAAACATGTGACCATTTTGTTCCTACTCACTTCTGCCTTTACAGTAATGCTTTTTCCACTGTGAATGAGTGGGTGTGCAAACTATATGAAAAACAAAACAACCCAAGAAAACCCAGAAACAAAAGCAGCTGAAATGTTTCCAATTATCTTTGGCCCGCAGGAAGATGGCTGAGAATGAACTGAATAAACCAGAAAATCCACGTGATGTTTTTTGTTTCTACTGAAAGTCACAAGTCATTAGGTCTCCATTGTTAGACCAAAACAAAATCACATCCAATGACAGGCTGGGGCTGTTCCTGTTTGGTGGAAGAACAGGAAACCAGATAAACCCACTATAGATAAAAAAAGAAATGGAGGTTAATGTTAGTCTCTTTTGTTTCCCACCCACTCTCCTGTAATTACAGAAGTCTTGTTGTGACAAATTTAAAACTTCCTGCAAAAAAGCCAACAATTTCCCCTAAACATGAAACGAATACAGAGATGACTGAATGACATTAACATGTTTCACCGCTGAATGTTTTTAGCTACGACCAATCCTCGACTTCATGGGTTTTAGGTGCACAATGAGGAGGAGGCCTTCAAATTAAGAGCTTATCATCTACTCAATCCTTGACTCAGAAAGAATCATCCGTGTTGTGAAACTATTCGTGTCTTATGCTTTGACTCAAATTATTGTTTGTTTTTAATCTATGCGAGCGCCCTCGTGCCAAGTTGCACAACAAGTTACGACGGCCCGAGGCTCAACTGAAATGGAGCTTGATTTTCGAAGTTTTGTTGTGAGTTTTCCTTTCTGAGCACTACAGCTGTGGACATATTTCTAATGATAATAATAAAAAAAAACATACAGAATACCATGAGGTGAAAAAATGAATGTGCAGTCTCCAACAAAACACTGCTTTGACCTTAAAACTGGAAGAAGAAGTGAAAATTCAAACTTAGTCACGCTTCGTGCACTTTAAGCAAAGGACATCCTTTGCTGCACGCACATCAGCTATGAGGTTTTATTGTCTAATGCATGAACTTCACTTACATTTAAATAAAACTAAACATTCAGGGAAACATTAACTGTAAGAGATTATGAAAGAGGGACGCCATGTTTTAAATGAGAATGTATTTCCAAACACACCTGACATTCACATTTTATAAATCTAAAATCTCAGAAGCCGGTGGAGCAGCAGAATGTCGCCTCCTCCCCACATTCACAGGTTTATTGTGCTCTGTGCATAATTCACCACTTTCCTTCACACCTCATCATGCTGCCTCTCAAGATGCTGCAGAGCTCTGATGGAGCTACAGTTCACAGAGTCAAAACACGCACTTATCAGTTTCCACTGCCTCCCTACAAACTCCTCTCCTCCCCTCCGCCCGTGGTGCAGGAGCTTTCTGCGTCGATAGGTTTCCGTAACTTCCTGTGTCCCACTGCTGCCGGAGACTCTCCTTCCTCCTCTGAGGAAGGTTTCAGAGCAGTGCCAGTGTTGCTGGGTGATGCTCAAGAAGTCTCAAAGCTCAGCTTTTACATAACGGTGACATCATCCTTCAACGCCACTCAGCAAAAAGAGGAGGGGAAAATGCTTTAAGTTGCATCACAAGACGTAGATTTTTGATTCACTGATTTTTCAAAAATTAAAACTGAAGAGGGAACTTTAAAATGATTAAACCCTTATTTTTATTGCCAGAGTTACATCAACATATATCATTTATATTTATTAACATAAATTTAAAAATGACTGGTTTATCTAACAAAAGGTAAAAACAGCCATCAGCATCTACAATAAGTTTTTTGTTAAATGAGTTACAACAACACCTCATTCCCCTCTGGGATCAATAAAGTATTTTTGAATTGAATTGAATTGAACAAAAAAAAAAAAAAAAAAACAACCTCAGACTCATACAGGTTTGTGTTTGCATAAGCAATGCAGATATCAGGATATTGTAAATGGATGCAGAAAAGCCCTCCACCTAATCTTTATAAATTAAGTTATTGTGTAAATATCTGTGAAGTTATTTTATCTGGAGCTGGCAGGACCAACGTCTGGTTCAACGGATGCAGAGATTTGTTTTCTCTGATGAACGAATCATTTTAACCCATGGGTTATTAAAGATCATATTCCAATCATATTCCATCAAATGCAATAAAAAGTAAGATAATTCAATTTTTAATGAAGTATTATTTTTATATGATTCAAACTGATTAAATTTATTGTATAAAAAGGGTTTAAAGGGCAACTCTCATCATCATCATCAAGGCAGTGTGTTAATCCAATCATCACTGCAAATGTAAACAACAAGAATCGAAACAATGGGGTCTGGAGTTTTTATTACTTTTCTTTTAACCACCTCAAGCAGCTGCTCAGCTGAAAATGGGTCAAGAATTTTGAAAAGAAAAAAAAAACAGGACGTGAGGCTTTCTAACTGTGAACTTTGGACAAATATGTCAACAATCTGACTGCCTGGTTCTTGTTTTTATACCTCCTGCTGCTTCTTGGCCCACTTTGGACAGCCTGAACCAACAAGAGGAGGAGAAGAGGAAGAAGGGGAATGATTCAGCACGAACAGGCAAACAGACTGGGTCTTTGCTTAATGTCACACAGATTCACTGTTGTTGAGGCCTCATGGCTGTGAGCACAAATCCAGACATAGTAGTGATCATTGTTTGGTTTGTTTACTGAGGCTGAACTGTTCTTATTTTCCCCCTGCAGACAGAAACTACTCAAGATAAACACAGCTGGAGCTAAATTAAGGAGATCCATGATCAGACACTTTGCCCTGAAGTGGGTTTGACTTGGAAAAACAACCAGGAGTCATTTTACAGCTGACTGATCACGTGACCATGTCTAGAACCAAAACATGGACACCCCATTATTACCAAATGCAGAAAATCCTATGTTAATTAATTAAGCAGAGAAAGTGGGACTCACCGGCCAGTCCCCCGCCTCCATCCCCGTGTCCCTTACGCCTCTGGAGGATGAAATACGGATTGGCTCTCTCTGTGATCCACAAGGCTCCGGCCAGCAGCACATCTTCCGGAATGACCCACATTTTTTCTTGGATTTATTTAAAGGGACATTGAACTGCTGAAGGCGGCTGTCAGACAGGTCCAACCAGGACGTGACACAGCTTGCAGACACTGTTTATTTTATTATAATGATTAAAAAGTAAAAAAGCAAAATTTAATTAAAAAAAAACTGGAAAGGCCCGGTTGTTCTCTTCAGCTCCAGTCTCCACCCTCCTGTAGTGCTGGATGTCCGAGCATCCAAGCGCACTGCTCGGCTCGGCTCGGCCTACAATTTGAACACCAGAACCACAGTTCTGCCGCATTTAAACGTAAAAACCGCACATTGTGTCTTCACTGAGCAGTGTTAAAAACCAGTATTTGCAAAAAGAGTCTGGCTCGGTTTTCAGCGGAGCAAAACGGACCGGATCAGTCTTTGTTGTCCATGAAGTCCTCCTCCTCCTCCTCCTCCTCCTCCTCCTCCTCCGCCGAGAGGGAAGCAGGTGCGACTCAGTCCGGTTTGTGTTTAACCGGACAGGAGCCGTGTCAACTCGATAGAAACTGCCTGGACCGTCTCCCGAATGAGCTGTCCGTCCCTGTGCTCGAGACAACCCGCGACACTTTGACAGAGAAGCTGAAATTAAAGCTACAGTCTCCTCCTCCTCCAGCTGAAGCGGAGCGGACTTAAATATATAGAAGCCCATGAGTGCCAAAAACACGTGTTGTTTTATGCTTGAACATGTGGTTTCATTATCAAAATCTCACCCATAATTAACACACAAACAATGCACTATCAATGCACAAACAACTATATGTGCAAATAAAAATAGCAATAAATGCAAATTTTACTTATGTGTGACCCTTTTTTGGTAGTTTAAGTAACATTTCTTCTCATCGGTTGTTTAAATCCAGGTCTAAACAATTTCAGGTGTTTTTTATTTCTGTTTATCTGCTTCATTTCTTTTTACAGTTTATTGTAGTAAACTTCTACATAAGCAATGTTTTGAGTATAGACTTATGACATTAGATGGTAATGTAAAACTTTTAATTGCTTTAACAGTGTTGATTCTGTTTAAAATAAACAACATACAAATCAAGGTGCACGGATTATCCACAAATTGCACAAATTTCCCCCCATGTAAAGTACAATCTTATTCAAGTCTCATAGCCTGCAGGCTGTAAGTATGGTATTGGTATTGGTATTGGTAATTGGGGATGGATACAACCCAGGTGAGTGGGGGCCTCATAAGTGGGCCCATTGCTCTCCCCAAAAGATACTGGGCTTTAATCAAACCTTTTTGTCCCTCGGATGAAGGACACCAGKTTAGAAACCCTCAGTGTTCTAAGCTTCTCGGGATCCACAAAGGGGTCTCCAAGAATTCTTTCCCTTAGACTACTCAGAGCCAAGCATTGACCTAAGTAGTGCAAAGAGGTCTTTGATTCAATGCCCCAGCCATCACACAGACCATTGTCTTGGAGTCCCATCACCATTTTATGGCATTGAGCAGATTGTGCCCAGTTAGGACTCCAACCAGTGTACTTAAAGTATTCCTTGTCAAGGCAAGAAGGGATTTTCCAAATCCATGATTTGGGCTGTTTATCAGTTCCCGTGCCTGTCTACAATCCGTCAGCTCCCTCCATCGGATTGAGTGTTGACGTCTGATCCATGCCTGTAGGGCAGTCCTGCAGATTGTTGTTGAAATGCCCATAGCAGGCTCTGGTCCTTTAAAGTGGGCCTGACTGCCAGCTCTTGCAAGGTAGTCAGCTCTCTCGTTACCTGGTACCCATTAAACAGTAACTGTTCTCTCTCTCTCCCCATTGGTTGACTGCTTCGGCACACTTCCAAGTCAGTAGTGACGTGAAATGCGGCCCTTGGAGAGCTTTAATAGCAGCTTGGCTATCTGTCAGGATGAATATTTCCTTCTGCATACATTGAAGATCTTTGAGAGATGCCGCACACTGATGGATTGCATATATCTCAGCTTGAGATACCTAGGCTGTAAGTAAATAAGTTTGCCACCTCCTCATCTTTCCTGCTTCTCTGCCACTACGGAAGCCGTTAACTCTGACCCTCCACTGCCGACAGCCCGTTAGTCCGCTCCAATCCTCTGCTCCCCTTGTATTGTGTAAGAGTACAGCAAACTTTTTGTGAAAAGTACAGATTTCTTAAAATCAAGATACAGGTAAACCTCTGAAGGGGTTGACATGTGAAACAATACATTTTAGTAAGCTGTAAATATATTTAGTTGGTACAGCTGCAATGTTGCCTAATGGTTTTTATTTGACTCTTTTCTTTCTTTTTTCTGAAAGCTAACTGTTTGTGTTATTTATCTCCCTGAAAAAGAGCAAATGTACTGTCCACAGGCAAACATAATGTGTCAAAGTACTGTGTCTTTGCTTTGGCACTCTTGGCTTTCCATACCCTGTAGGAGGTATGTTGAGCCCAACACTAATGAATGAGTGAACTCAGTTTAAGGTTTTAAAAGTAGCAAAATAATGATTAACCTTTTCAGATTAGGCATTTATTACAAAACAATTCCAGGGATGCAGGTTATGTGCATATTTGCTATTTTTAAAGGACAAAAAAAAATCTTGTTTTGGGGTTTTCTCGTCAGGTTATTGATGATCTGATCGAAGGTTACACTGATAAAAAAAAGGACCTGTTGTTACATATAGGATCGCAACTGGAATCTGATCAATAATATTTAGCATTCTAAGGAACACAATCAAACGGTTATCTGCAGATAGGGTGAACAGAAATGTGTTCCTTTGAGCAATCTGTGGCCCGAGGGCAAAAAGAGGCTTCTGCATCACCTACGCCCGGCCCACAACCTCAAACAAAAACAACTTTTCAATAATGTGTGTGTATTTATTATAATATGAAAGAAGAAAAATGCAGAAGATAAGGAACAAAGATGAATACTCTCATAGGTGTTGTGATGTTTTTGTTTCATCTGAACAACATACCTCTGTTTCCTGTTCTTTAACCTCAAAAACAGGATACAGAAACTGGGGGAATGCGGGTCTACTCGGCTCGGGCTTCGTGTCGTTGTTTACAAACTTTCCCTCAGACTAACCACACCGAGTCGACTCATTGCACACTTTCAAGGTTGACGTGGTTCCACCGGTCGCTACTGCACAAGACGGATACAGAGATGAGTGTCTCACCTTACAGTACCTCTGCTTTTGGTTTCCCATGGGGTTTCAGATGGGGGAGCTGAACTGTAGATAGAAAATGACATAATTATAAATCTGTAACCTTTAATAATAAGAACACAGAGGTCTCATTGGTTTTATTAATTTAAACCATCAAAATATTAAAAGAAAACTAGATATATTCAAATACAATTTTCAAAAACCCCAATTTTAAGTAAAATACATACCAAACATCATACTTTTTGAACAAATACATATGAGATAAGATATAAAAAGCACCACAGTGGGACTGACAGTGTGTAAAGGGATTTCCCTCTATCATGTTTTGTGTAACATAATCATACACTGTGCTCGTACAAAACTATGATGACAAATCCCCTCATGCCTTAACCAAAGAGATAGTCTCGGACAATTTGTTCCACTTCTCCTTTGTCCTGGATCACATCCCCATTCTTTTACGTGCCACTGACTGTTTCCTGTAAGAAAAGGAAAATGTTGCATGCTTGTTTTGTTCTCTGGTTTTTTTATTTATTTATTTATTTTTGGCTTTTAGTTTAAGTTACAGTCAACATGAAAATTTTTAATCACTAAAGCCAAGATGGACCCATTCTGTTGACCTATCTAAAGAATTATTGTGGGAAATAAATGCTGTTTGAAGCATTTATTTCTTCCAAATGACTGATTTGGATGTTTTTGAGTGAACTCAAAACCTTTGAAGGCAAATATTGTTTTTGAATTTAAGGTCTAGATATTTCAATATGTATGACACTCATTGTATGTGCCATGAATAACTCTTCGCTACTACATCGCGTTTTAGTTCAACATTTGTAAAATTGACTGAGTTATAGTCATTTGTGTGATGGCTATGATTGGTTAGATATGGCAACTATTTTGAATTGCAGTGATTCCAAAATTTAATCAGTTGCAGATATAAATGCAATGATGGATTTCCGAAAGTTTCTCTAAAATTTGTTCAGTGGTTCATGGGATATTTTGCTAACAGACAGGCAGACTGCTCGATCAGTTAATGCTCAGAAAATGTGTTGTGAATGTCTCTCAGCTGTTCTGATTTTGGTTTAGTCAGCCATATTTGTCAGCTATCGTAACCACAAAAAGTTTATCAGTTGTAGACCTACACTCAAAAAAAAAATACTTTAAGCAGTTCTTGAAATATATCTACTGGGTCATGAGATATTTTGCTAACATTATAGACAAACACACATGAAGACACAGGCAAAACTGTCACTTTTGGCAGTGGGAGATAAAGATGCTTAATCGAGAACTAATGACACTTGCTTTTATCATCAGCCATGAAACAAATAGGTAAGAAGATTTAAATTTTAAAAAAATACTTGCTGGATTATTGGTTTTCGAAGGAAAGCAAAACTGTTCAAAATCTCCCTCTTCAAAGGGATTTTGTGTTGCAGGGTTTCAGCCTATGATTCTGTGGAAATTATATTCAGCGTACAGTCTCACAGGAAAACATTCAGGTTTCTGGTTTCAAAGTACAGGGGAGTTTCTGACAGACTTTTTTTTGTAAACACACTGGATGATTGTGCTACTTGAAGCTGACTCACTTCATTTGTTCTAGAGATATAATACATGACCATTCGTCAACTAATTAAGAAATGACGTCACACAAAAGTGACAGGTGCCACGCCCGGGCGTGGCACCTGTCACTTTTGTGTGACGTCATTTCTTAATTAGTTGACAAATGGTCATGTATTATATCTCTTGTACTGTTTGAGGACTCCAGCGACCCCCTCAGTTTATATGATCACCTAACAGTGAAACACCAACCTCTGGCATAAAATGAGGCATACTAAAAAGAAAATATGCACAACCAACATTCAACAAGTGCTGAAACATTGAAAACAGCTCTGTAAAAGTTGGAAAAACCTGATCAAACTTTATTTGAACTCACAGTCAAACTTCAAACTCATGCATCATGTAATGGTGACTCACGATGCATTTCATACAAAGTAAGCAATATGTTCTTCCCATAGATAGTTTATGATATAATGGTGTCCTCCACCCACACCACACACACAAAGCACAGATAAAACATCACAACATTGCACTAAGAAACAAGTGACTCGTGCTGCGATCATGCCTGTAGCCCTCATTCTAAAAAGCTGTCCAATAAAAACAGAGATTTACTTCAGGCTTCGCCACAAACTGGATGGTTAAAGTGCAGACAGGGAGTACATAACAAAAACAGTGATAAAGTAGTGCTGCTAGGAGGAAAAACTTTAATGACAGAGATCTTTTAATTTATGTGAATACATTCTTTTAAGCTAATGAGCTGCAGTGAAAGATAGTGTGACTCTATTAATTTAATCTTTAATACATTTTGAAGAACTGGTACAAAAATATTAGGCTTTGACAATTTACCAGTGTGCTTTTTTAATCTTTAAATTCAACTTTTAGACATGAAGCCATAAAACACAAAGAATAAAATATTCTCTTAGCACTGCGCACCACCCATTTACTGTATATTAACTATTACATTCAAAGGAAAATGAAAGTATTAAGTGAAGCTTTTTTTCTTCTTCTTCACTAACAAGGCAAAAAAGTGGGACTTAGGGGTGTGGAGGGTGGTGCAGAACCCCGCTGGTGTATGCCAGAGAACAGGTGTGTCCAAATACGGAGAGACAATGAATGAAAAAAAGGTGAATTAAAACAGGCGTCAGTATTTATGTCTAAACTCCAGTAAATGTGTGAATCTGGGAACAGAAGTGTTATTGTATAATAATGTGCAAAACTTTACCCACAAAAGTTGACAGATTAGCATTTTGTTATAATTGCAATTCTACTGACATTATTATTTAATATAGCAATATTAACCTTAAATGTGACAATATTCTGTGCTCCTAAAAATAGTTTTATTCATCCTTTCAGGACAGCAAATGGAAGAGGATGACATGTTGCCATGCTTCACAATTTGAGAATATAAGACAGTACTTTCTAAAAAATTAGCATGACATTTTCCTTTACAAAAATAAAATGTAATATTTGATGCTGTGTGTACCTTTAGGTTCAGGCTATGGATTTTGTTTATCTTTAGCTAATAAATGACCTAAGCTAAAGGTATCAAAAATAAAATAAGTAGGTCCTCTGGATGGGTTCTTCTTTAGAGAAACGTTTCATCTCTCCTCCAAGAGACTTCTTCAGTCTGATGAGTTTCAGATGAACTCAGCCTTATAAGCACTGCCTCCACATGGACAAACAGGTTAGTCACATGCAAAAGAGGGCCATCGCCTAACAATAGGCTTGATTAGCTCTATAGTTAAAGGTATTTTGTGTCATAGAAAGGTTGGTAATTATGTTTTTTTAAAGAAAAACTAAGAGAACCGTCCTACCTTAATGACAATTTCAGTTTTCTTCTGTAGATATACCGTACTGTTTTATTTTGTTTATATGCCAAAAACCAAACAGTCTGAAGGGCATTTTGTGCATTATTATAAGACAGAGGTAAGATATGAGCAAAAAACAAAAACAAACAAACAACAACAAAAAAAAAAAACAAGACAAATAGGAACTCTTAGGTCAGCAGACACTTGAGCACATAAGCGAATCACATTTATGGTCACTTTCTTATCATTACAAAAAGTTAAAACATTTAAGAAGAATCCAACATTTTAAAAACTCTTTACCAAGCTCTCACAAAGAACATGGATAACAGAGACACTGGTGAAGTCCTTCTGAATGCCCTCAAACATCTCAGTGATGCTGAACTTGTGTGCAACATGTAGAGGTGCTGGTTTAACAGCAACAGAAATCCAAACATCCGTTCTTGAGTGGAGGCAGTCAGTCAGTAAAACATGGCTGCTGTTGAAATCTTTCAATTGTTTTACTTTATGAGCTAAAATAACTTACATGCCCAGTCAAACCCATGCAGACGGTTAAAAAAAGCATTTACGCAGAGAAATAATGACCGAATGTTTGTGAAAAAGTGCAACACGTAGTGACAGACCCACACAGACGTGTAAACAGTGGCTGCAGATAAGAGAGTCGGTCACTTTGGGAGGTTCTGTGCTTCTTCGCTGTTCAGTCTCACAGGAATGTATGAGCAAACTAATGCTGCTGATCAAACTCTGGACAGCTAGATGATAAAAGTAAACACATTACAAAAAAAGAACTAGAAGTACTACAACAAAGTTTCCCTTGTTTGCATCAAAGGAGAGGGACTGAAAACTTGCATTGGGATCATGTAAGAACACTGGTTTATTTCCAGCATATATGAGATCCTGTATTGGGTCCAGAATTATAATATTCAGTCTTTGGGTCATTCAAGGAGCTACAGGACACTGACATTTTTTTAACATTACCCTGCTCCATGTGGACAGGCTTCAATATTAATATGATTTATAATCAGTAATATTGTGAAACCATAACCAACGGGTGGTCCACTCACTCTGTTGACTCAGGTTTTACTACAGAGCCTCATATGGGACTTTTAAGGCTTTAAAGATGCAACTGGAATATCAAATTTCTCAAACAAGACACCACGAATACACACATCGCCTTCTATAAAACTAAATACCTTAATTTCCCCCTCCAGCAGACATGAACTATTTAATCCTGTGCCATCAGCTTTTTTCTTAGATCTTATTTCCTGAAAGAATTCAAGCCAATCTCCCCTGACAATCAGTTAAACAAACCGGTTTACATAAAAAAACCAAACCTTTTTTCAAATGGAACAGACAAGCTTGGCACAAAGACATGAACATGATCTCCAGCTGGTTTGTGTGCAAAATTAAATTGTCAGAACCTAACAGTGATGGTGTGAACACAGTCACAGCAGTGTGAACATGACCTGTAGGGGCTCTTTGTGTCATGTGTTGTGCTAATGTTTGGTGATAATTATCAGCAGGTTCAGTAGGGCAACAGGTGACATCACTTCAAACCGCTTAAGATAAGCAACGATTGTCAGATGTGAGGACACCGATATCGACTTCGTTTTGTCCACAAAAAGCATTTTCAGTAACTAAAGCAAAACATTTCAATGTCCGATCAACAACAGAGACATCTACACATTGAAATATTACAGCGTAACGTGTGCTTATATGTTCAAACTCATTAACTGCTTGCTACCATCTAAAACCAATAAACTGTATAGGTATCCATTGCAGCAGTAAAACCTGGGGAATTGTTGGCAGTGATCTTGTTCCAAGTACTGTGACACCTATATGTGTTGTCATGCTGGTTAAAGCTGCACACATGCGTTACACAGGCCCTGCTGCTCCCATGTGTTGTCCATCAGCAGAGACAAACGTTGGCTTTCATCACAGACTCCAGCGTCTTCACACAGTACTTTGAAGGACAAGAGCAGATTTTGTGTTTACACTGCAGTCGCAGCGACAAATCTGTTTGGAGTCAGTGAAACTGGTTTTGTGCTGTTATTTTACTTTTTTATCATCTCCAAATCAGCTACAGATTCAAACTCCTCTGATAACTCAGTTCTGTTTTCATCTTCTTATCCCAGAACGCTTCTCTCAGCACTGATTGGCTCTGGACTTGGTGCCATCCCGCTCCTGCTCTATGGACAGGTCTGCTTCAAACATGCTGACGTCCATGCTCATGATCACAGAAGTGTCTGAATCACTCCTGGGTGGAGGCTGGTACTCACCTTGGCAAAGACAAATACAAGTCACAGTGAGTGAGCGTGTTTTGGATCACTTTGTTTCTAATCTGTATTTATAAAGCGTTTACTTCACTTCAACCTGCAAAAAACCTTTGTGTCCACTTGGTGGCAGCAACAACTGTCACATTACTAACAAATGCTCAGACCCAGATTCATTAATGGTTTGCATGGTTTTTATGAGCAAAATTTCAGATATGCACCTCCAACTTAGCTGTCAACCACACAGTCTCTTTGCAATGGTAGTTTGTCTATAATTAAATGAGATATTATGTAGCCTTTAGAGAAAAACTCTCACATTCATCAAAGATCAATGTTGTTTTTGACATGTATTTAGCATAAACTATTTACCATGTCCTCAGAGTTAAAACCTTAACAGTCACCCCTGAAATTCCTTAAAAGCCTTTTGATATTTTTGATTTTTTTTGTAAGGGTTTCAAACTAAAGGTAAGAAACAGAGGAAGTCGTTTGACACCCTAGTTTTCAAAATAAAAGCCCCTGGTTACGTCTGGAAATGTTTAAAGGCAGAAACTACAGCATTTTTGCCCACCGGTGGAACAAAATCTGTTAAGGAGTGACAGTTAGTTTCTAGATAGCTTTTGCTACATTAACTTTTTGACTTTTGACTTATATTTTGCTACATTTAATCTAAAATTGTAGTGCTTTTAGCTAGTGTTTTGCTGCTTTTATTAAGCATTTTGCTACTTTTAGCCAGCTTTTTGCTGCATTTTAGCTTACCATGTGCTATGTTTAGCTAGCATTTAGCTATTTTCCCTTTTTAGCTAATGTCTGTTTGCTCCAGCAAATAATCAGATCTACAATATTTGCTTTGTTAATTTGACATCAAGATGGACAAACTACGGAGAGCTAATAAATAAATAAAGATGGAGCACAAAGCACCTGCAGCTCAGTGTTGGTCAATCTGGGCCTCAGACTTGTGTTATTGATCCCTGATAAATTTAGGTCCAGTCTCTTTTTGTAAAAAATACTCAAGCATTAAAGTAGTAACAGACAGCTGCTAGTTTATAAAAAACACACTCGATGCGTTTACGTACTGCTCAGCATGACATGGCTCTGCCCTGCCTGCGGTGGCATTTCTGTATCGTGATGCAGCTGCTGCAGGTCCAGCACTCGTCCTGCAGGGTCCAGCACCAGCGAGCTCTCGTTAACTGTGATGTCACTCGCAGCACTGAGAGGACCGCCCACAGCCTCGTAGTCCGGAGGAGTCTCATCTGTGCAGTCTGCATTGAACTGAAACATGTCCAACACATTTTAGAGGAGGGTTCTTGTGCAACATGGGGTTTTATATTATCGGCTTTAATATAGGAGCTTACTGGGATTCCCAGGGCTTTGAGGATGTTCATCTTGCACATTGGACATGTTCGGTGGTCGTGTAGCCATGGATCTACGCAGTGCTTATGGAAGACATGTCTAAACAAACAAGACAGATATATATATATA
>NW_013952446.1:1601436-1610295 GCF_001266775.1 Austrofundulus limnaeus
TCTATCCATCTATCCATCCATCCATCCATCCATCCATCCATCCATCCATCCATCCATCCATCCATCCATCCATCCATCTATCTATCTAGCTATCTATCATATATTCTCTAAAAAATATTTTTGGTTTGTCATGAGGAGTTTCAAACTTTGGCAACTCAGAAAAGGAAAGCATTTCTTGTCCCAGGCTGTGCTCAGTTTGGGTGAGGGACTGCTGACCTGGACTGGGGAGATTGTTGACCAGTAATAGAAGCACAGAACGTCCAAACTCACAGACACCTTCTGGTTTTCATGGTCAACAAAATACCTTGCCCACGTAGACCGAGTAGGCCAGGTCCTTCAAAGGATGTGGCCCCTGAATTTGGGAATAGATTTAATCTTCTTCTAGTTGAAGACTGGAACTGATGTAAACCTATGGGTGATCAATGAGTAAAAATTCAAATAGCCAAGCTTATCAGTCCAACTGTACCATTAATGGTTATACATGAATTATACTGAATGCAAATCTAGCTTTAACACACAAGAAAAATAATAACTATCAAATATGTTCAGATTTATGCAGAATAATCAAAGATCAAGCTGGAAATAGGAATAGCAAGTTAAAACAAATTTAAAAATCATACATGGATTTTCAGTATACATTATTTTATTTTATATCATTTATTTTATTTTATTTACTGTTATTTAACCAGGCAAGTTCCAGTGAGATCTCAGATCTCTTTTCAAGGGAGGCCTGGGCCTGAAGCCAACCTAATTGTACATGTTCTTAGGGGAAATATTAGCATTATTATTAGTAGTACAGTGGATACAATAAATCAGATTCAAGTTTAGCACTCACAGTATTAGTTTACAGCACAGCCATTCAGAAAACAGAAGATTTTTTTTTTTAAAATACAGCAGCCACTACTTAAAGATGATAGGATTGTAAGTTACATATTAGAATTTGGTACTATAAGATTTAAAGGAGATTGGGGGAACTGAGAAGATGAGAGAGAAATAAAAGAGATTATTACAGTAACAAGAATGAGATTTGGACACAAGACATTCGGGATACAGCGTGATAGGATGTCAACACTGTGCAGATAGTGAAAAGCAGAAAACTCAATTTAGTGTGTCAGAAATATAAGAAAGAAGATAAATGATGGATGAATTTAGAAAGGATAAAGAAACATTTAGTGTTATAAATATAGCTACTATAGAAAGAATCAGGAAGTAAAACTATTCAAATTCCAATTAGGTTCATAAGGAAAACAAAGTTGATTCAATATAATTATGGATAATACACACAAACATTTTGACCCACACTCCATTCCAGTAAGTAGCGGTAATACACATCATGTACCAAGCGACAATAAACCCAAATGAAGAAGAGAGGAAGAAGAAGCTGCGGCGGTCTTCAGAAAATTCCCTTGCGGAACGGAAAGCTCGGTACTTTGATTCAACGAGCACATTTTTTTGACGGACTTAGAGGCTGTCGTGGTACTGTAACTAAACTAAGGTAACAATTTTAGTCAAAGTCATCGTTATTTATCGGAAGTGACACTTGCGTTTATAATCCAGTAATATTGTAAGATGTAGGAAGAATATTTATTTATTCATATGCAGCTGTTTAGTTCGTGCTGAAGCGAAAATATAACTTAGCTTAGTTAGTCATTACAGATTAAGCTAGCAGCACAAAACNATATATATATGTACACAGACACAAATAAATGGCTGATCAAATGTAACAGACACAGGGCAAATACAGCTGAGCCTGGCACACAAGCACACCTACCTGCATGGCAAAATCCTCACAACATCATTAGGTTTATAACCTTCAATGCAGACAGCACAGTTGTCAAAGTCCGACTCAGTTTCCTAAACACAAACAAAACACAAAAATGAAGATTAATTCTCAAATAAATCCAATGTATGCTTCAGAAATCAGATACATAATATTGTTATTATTCTACAACTGACATATTTCTGTAAATAAAAAAAAAGATCTTTAAAAATGATCGAGAAGTTAAAAAAAAGATCTAGTGGAAGAGAAAATTGTGCTGTGCACACACAAATATATCTGCATCAACTCCATGTTTTTGCTTCTAGCTGTACTGCAGTTTAGGGGAAACTGATTTACCTTGTCTCCTTTCTTTAAGGTGCGCACTTGAAGTTTACTGATGGCCTTTTTAGCAGCGTCTCCCAGGCGCCTCTGCAGACACAAATCACTTATTATTACTTCAGGAGTCAAAAAGAAAATATTGTTGGACAAAAATGGTTTTAATGACCTGAAAACTGTTCTGGTATCACACAGATCACTTATAGGTTACAACTGTTATGGTTTCAACTAAAAAAAAATCTATAAAAATTATTAGCAGAAATTGCTATGGTTATCCAACAAATATAGCGTTTTTATCAGTTGAAATTATTAAAAATTCATGGTTTGATTGGTTATAGTATTTTACAAGTAATGTATAAAGCTCATAAAAAAATACCATCAAATATTCAGTTAAAATTTGTTGAGAGACTTCCGGTCGGAACACCAACAAGATGGCAATGTGAGTGAAAGGCTCCCAACAGAACCTGAGAATTTGTTAAAATACTCCCATATTAAGCAAGAAATAAACGAGCTTACTGAGTTAACACATAAAGGGAGTTACTTTTCTACCAAAATATTGACTAAGAAGCAAACTGCTGAAGCGCACAACTCAAATAGCCAGATAGCAGTTGAAGCCAACGTGTGACTACAATCAAGCTAACTCGAGGAGAAATGGCTGATCTGGATGTGATATCGCAAGAAATAAAAGGTTTCCACCCAGAAAATAAAGGACAGCTAGAGGCCATCAAAGAGGAGATCACCAAGATAAATACCAAGATGGACGAAGCTGAAGATAGAATTGAAGGAGTGGAAGAGAAAATCCAAATCTTTGAGGAAGTAATGATGGAGATGCTAAAGCTAAACCAGAGAATGGAAGAAGGGTTGACGGACCTGGAAAACAGAGCAAGATGTGAAAACATTCGGATCTACGGCATACCTGAGGAGGCAGAGAAGGAATCGCAGACAACGATTGCCTTTGTGGAGGGTCTGCTTCGCGACGGCCTGGGCCTAGCTGAGTGTGAACCAGACCTGCTAACCGAAAGAGCGCACCGCTCGGCGGGACCAAAACCACCAGACGACGCTCCGCCACACTCCATAATTGTCAGGTTTCTAAGCTTTAAAACCCAAGAAATTATACTCCGTACCGCCTGGCGGGGGAAAGGTTTTACGTGGAAAAACCACAAGATAAATCTCGACCACGACTATCCATACCTGATCATTAAAAAGCAAAGGGAATATGCGGATATTAGGAGAGTTTTGAAAGAAAATCAGATCCAGTTCCAGACTCTTTCCTGCCAGACTGCGGGTGAAGTACAAAGATGGAGCGCAAGTCTTTAACACAGTCAAGGAGGCATCCAAAGATCTGATCAGCAGAGGCTTCTCCATTAAGGTGGTTAAACCCCCAGAAACAATGATGGAACAAATTCAGCAGTTTGCATGGAAAAAAGTGGAATCAAGAGTGAAGAAGAACCCATCCAAGACCGGACTCAGCCACATCTACAAAGAAAAGCTGCGTGCCTTCAGACGAACCTCTCCAACACAATCAACACACTAATGAACTAGTGCGGGTGCTACTTTATTGTTGTACTACATGACATGAATGATAAACTGAAAAGCCTCAAATGCCATTCCCTTCAGCAAATTGTTGTGTTTATAAAGAGTTTGTCTGGTCCCAAATGAGGCAGTGGTCATGTCCCCCTAGTGGTCTGACTTAGTTACTGTTTGCAATCGATCTTTTCGGTGTCCCATGCATAATGTCTGTTATTTTGACAGGTAAAAGATTTGTACTTGTAAATTTTATTCGTACTTGTAAATTTGATTTGTACTTGTAACGTGGCAAAGTTGTAACTTTTTAACTTGTATTTGTAACTTAAAAACTTGTATTCTCACATAAGAATTGTACTTGTAAATTTGATTCATACTTGTAAATTTGATTCGTACTTGTAAATTTGATTTGTACTTGTAAATTTGATTCGTACTTGTAATGTGGCAAAGTTGTAACAAATTTATGTACATTTATAGACTTACATGTACAAATTTAGACTCTTACACATACAATAATTCTGACAGTTATCTTATCCCATTGTTTCTAACAAAGTTTGAAGGAAAACCATGCACTAAAATAATAACAAGACTATACAATGGTATACAGCTATGTAAACAAGAAAACACAGATTACATTAAGAAGAAGTGGGAAAAAGAAGAAAATGTGAAAATACCTGAGGAAAATTGGGGAAAAATTTGTCAAATACAATGATTGTCTACTGGATCAAATATATGGCGAGAATTTGGATGGAAGAATGTGATAAGATTTTTTAGGACACCAGCACAAAAACTATACCAAGGTGCAGGAAAAGATTGTTGGAGACTCTGTGGTAAGGCTAAGGCCAATCACTACCATATTTTTTGGAACTGTCGAGTTATTCGGGACTATTGGATTAAACTTCACAAACATATTAATAATGTATTTGTCTCAAACATTCCTTTTAAGTGGGAGACCTTATATCTAGGAGACTTGACTCTGAACCATTGGGATGCACACAATAAAAAATTACTTTATATGTTACTAGTGGCTAGCAAAAAAGCAATAACCAAAAAATGGTTTAAAACTGAGCCACCAACCATTGATGATTGGATTGACACAGTACATGATATATTCTTAATGGAAAAACTGTCCTACTCACTCAAAGTGCAAATAGATAAATTTTATTCAATCTGGACTAAATGGACTGCATATGTGAAACCCATCAGATCTGACTTTGTATAATTACATCAGTGAGCGGGACTGAATGTCTTTGTTTCGTTTTTCGTTGATCTCAATTTGGACTTCGCTAGTGTTTGTAACGCCCCATTCTCTTAACCCCTTGGATCTCCATTTCTCCGGGACCATGCACGCCCCCCCCCCACCCCATTTATCTATTTATTTATACAGTATTTTTTATTTTTCTCTGTTGTTTTGTTTGTTTGTTCTGTTTTATATTGTTGATGTTGTTCAAAGGGAAATGGAAATTATGTACAAAAGACATGTTTCTCACTGTTCAAGTACTTTTCCAATAAAAATAAAATTACAAAAAAATGTGTTAAGAGAGAAAGTCATTATAAATTAAGGGAATAGAGCTTTTTCTTTTTAAACCAGTCTGAAGGGGCAATGTACTGTAACTGAAGAAATACATTTGTGGGTTAGTCATGCATCATAAAAACCTCTAAAGCAATATTTTATGTTAATAAATTAAGTTGAAATTATTGAGAAAATACACCATTTGTAGTATCTAGCAGAAATAAGATATCTGATGTTTTTGTATTTTTTTTAACAAATATACAGACTAATGAAGATTTAGATCATACCTGGTTGCGGTCTCGTGCATTGGCATAGCGGAACCTCTGGATGTAGTAGAAGACGAGCCAGGCCAGAGAGATGATCATGAGGACGATGAAGGAGATGGAGACAAACACCACCGATGTTCGGCTCACGTACTTCTGCAGGTTGCGGGTTCCCACGGTGATGTGCATCGTGACCATAATGTGCCGCTCCAGCAAGGCCACGATCTCACGGCCTTTAGGCTCGGGGATCATGATGGCTACGATGTTGTCTGAGTCTGTGCAGCACAAATAACAGATGAATACCAAAACAAAGACATTGTTCTAAGTATGGGTGTAAATAACATATTATAGTGTCATACTTGGTAACAATACAATCAGTGCAGTAATAGTCCAGAGAGTAACAGCGCCCTCTACTGAAGCATGTCATACTGGGAAGTAATCCTCTGAAATATTTGATGAAAAAACGTCAAAGTTTAATTTTTTTTTCATGAATAAATTCAAAATAGCTGGCATGTCACAGCCTGGTAAATTTGTATGTTTTATTATGAAAGTGGACTTTTTGAAGTATTCATTCTTTTCAATCTACCTAGATTTCACATGTTTAATTTCAAACTACCCAAGTTTAAAGACATAGGTTGATACAGATTTACAGTTTAAGGCCCACCCTGCAGTAACAATAAATCTGCTACGTGTAACAATCACTGATAGTAATTCCATTTAAATTACAGTGTGTTTTTCCACAATATGCGAACCAACATGACGCTCAATGCCTCACAGTCAACATGTGCTGCTCATTTATGGAGCCCCAAAGGCTAGATGTTACTCAGTTAAAAGTTACATGCAAATGTCTTAATTAATTTTTTTAAAGGCTTTAAATTTGGAAGCTATCGTTGTGTTAGACCCAGTGTGATGTGGAATTTTGAGCCATTTGCTGGGAGCTCACACAGAGCAGATCAACACAATCCTCTCTATGTTTGAGAGGCTCCCTGCCAGCCACCATCTGGTGGTTTGCTCGTTCCATACGATGAAGCGTTTCTGTTACAGTCAGAAACTTTCTGCCCCTGAAAGACATCTGGAAAGGAAAACTGCATTTACAGTGTGCCATCTCTACGCTGGCGTTTAGTGCAAACTGACTTTATTTTACTGTATGTGTAGCAAAATGCAAACGCATCTGAAGACACAAAGAAATGATAAACACTTTGGTCCTACTGATCAAAAGCAGTATACTTCAGGGATCAGGGTCTTTTCACAAACTGTGAAATCTGTTTGTCAGTTTTAAAGGTCCAACACTGGTTTTAGCTCCAACACATGGTGGGAGAATTACACAGGAATGACTTATTGCTTTCCAAACAAAGAAACAAAGCTCCATCTATAATTAAGGTGGACGATTCCAAGTAGCAGAAGTTACATCCTATCTCCCTCCTCTGCTGCCTGTTTATGACAGTGGCATCCTGGAGCCAGAGGAAGCTCCCTGTGGGGCTTCATTTCATCTACTGGTCCCCAGAAACAGCACCTCTGTACACTGACACGTTTACTGAGGCACGGTTGTTTGAATCTAACAGATAAGGAACTTTTTGAGAATTTAACAGCGATGATTTTTAGCTGTCACTCTTATTCCTTCAGGAAACAGGTTTGGTTTTGCATGTTTTTTTTTTGTATATTTTTGCCTGTTTTTATGTTTTGTTTTGTTTCTTTTTAAGTTAATCTTATTCAACTACCTATCTACTTCTTACCAACATGGGATTTTTTTTTCCAATGAGGTCAGATGGTCGATGAGTGCACTGAAGCAGGTGGAACAGGAGTCCGTGACAACACATCAATGTTCCATGTTTTGTACAGCTCTACGGTTTGCACAAGTGTAACTTTAGAAACAAACACTTTAAGCTGCAGGTTTATGGTTTTATTAAGCGTGGCCATATGGTGCTGTGAGGAAATCACCATGATGCACTCTGCTGTTTTTGCAAACACACAACGAAACCGCATCCCTTTATGTCCCAAGGTAGATAAGCCAAAAGGACAAAACTGTTTTACTCAAACTTCACTTTTGCAGGATAAACTAGATTTTTATAACCCATAGAGACAAGGGAGGGTTCAAAATGCCCCTGAGCCTCAAATCTTATCTTCCTCAGTCATGCAGTTAGATGAGATAAAAATAGAACCTCTAAATCAGGGAGACGATGCCAGAGGCCAGGTCTGGACAAGTGAGAAATACAGTATGTGCTTTCAGAACCATTAGGTCAAAAATATGGAAGCAGAAAAAGAAACATGTAATTTAGTGATTTTTTGACACAAGGAAACATGTTTACATGAAACTTGCTCCATTTAAGGTAGAAGCTTTGCACACAGTTGAAACAAGTTTTATCACAATGACCTAACTTTATGACGTGTCAGACGCCGTTTGAGCATCTGTTGCTGTGTACACTTGTTTGGCTCATTTGAAACAGTTGGATGTGGTTGCCACAGCATTATGAAAAGTACCAGCAAGACAAGTACCATTGAACTGGAAAAGGTTAAAAACCTACACATCCACACTAATGACAAAAAGTTTATGAAGTACGAAAGAGGTGCTGCACTACCACGAAAGGCTGAAACACAACAGCAGCTTTTTATCAGACATCATTAACATACCCATATATGGTGTGTAAAATTATTGATCAAACCTTTTGACATATGACAACCATTTTTGCGCCAATACACACAATTTAAACGTCAGATTTGTGTTTTTTTCCTTTGCAAGAGCAGTTCAATTTGCCCCTATAAAATCTCAGTTTTTTTAGAGAATTAAAATGCAGGAAAGAAAGTGCAGTTGATTTTTATTCAGGCACTTAGAACGTCTAAGACATGGAAGACAGAGAATCTTCACCAACGACACCCATCACATCAAACGATACCACTGGGATCACTTAGCACAATCGGATGAATGATAAAACAAACCAACAGCCAGTTAACAGCCAGTGATCACATCTTTACTGCAACATGTAAAAAAAAGACAAAAAGCTACACACTTTTCCTTCTCTTTCCTCTTCATACTTTTATAGTAAGGGCTGCACGATAAGGGCCAAACTGGGTACTTCTGACTGACACTTTTATGTGATTTAACTGAGGTTTTAGGAAGCATTTATTATCTGAAATTGCCCAATCTTGGCTATAACCTACTAACTAATAATACTAATACATACCCCAACATAAATCATATAAATAGTCTGTTCTTTTTTAATGTACTGCTTAATGAATGCCAGGATGTCTTTCAAACAACGTAGATGCATAGTAAAGTAAAAATTAAACATTAACACAAGATTTTTTTTAAAAAAAGTCCATAAATCTAATGAAACTTTTCCGTTCACCTCCTTGAGAGAAAGCTATAGCTGTAACTTTGTACAATGTATTTGGATTTTTTTATTTGAACTAACTTTGTTTTTGCTTTTTTAATTTTGTGTGTGTGTATGTATGTATGTGTATATATA
>NW_013952446.1:1611168-1621033 GCF_001266775.1 Austrofundulus limnaeus
TAGTAGTAGTAGTAGTAGTAGTAGTAGTAGTAGTAGTAGTATTAGAAATTAGTTTCTGTGAATGATTTATTTTAATTATTTTCTAGTTGTGTGAATTGAGTTCACTGTTCCTGTAGACTCAGTTTGTTCTCCGTGTTTTGCAGGGTAATAAATCGCCTACACGACAGCAGAAATGCCCAAAAAGAAAACTGGAGCCAGGAAAAAGGCTGAGAGCCGTAAAGAGAGAGAGAAACTGAACCGAGCTAATCGGGAGCAGGTTGACGTGGCCAAACATCCTTGTAACTCCAACATGGTATGGAGACACTACTGCTGTTTTTTCCAGTAACACTGTGTGATCAGAGTTATATTTCTAACTTTAGTGCTCTATTGTGTTTTTGTAGGATTGTGACAAATGTCAAAGGTGAGTATTACCACTGATTCAGGTTGACTTTAATAGATAAACTAATTAACTTACTGTGGTTCTGCTGTTATGTCATATTAGAAAACAGAAGAACAGAGCATTCTGCTATTTCTGTAACTCAGTGCAGAAGCTGCCTGTCTGTGCTCAGTGTGGTGAGTACCCTGCTCTGCAATGAACTATCTATAAGGTTCTTAGATAATTAACTTCCTGTCTGTGTCTTAATTCATGGGCTGTATCTTCATGAGTACGTAGCCCAGCTTGGCCACGTCCTTCCTTGTCTGGGTAGGCTGCATAAAACTGCTGTAAAATGAGACGGTCTAGCCTTCGCTTTGATGTAAGTTTTCATGACTACGTGCTTCTACCAGACTTAAAATGCGTTGTGACATGTATTTACACGTCTTTTCACTGGAAGAATAACGTTGCAGTCAAAACATTCCATGTAAATAAATAAACAACATTAATAATTTGGGTTTATCTTCAGTATCAGTACTTGTAGTTGCATTTTATTTAACATCTTTTTGCAGCATACATTTTATCAGCTAAGTTGCTAAGCTTACATTTAAAAACAAATTCTTCGGTCCATGATAAATTTCCAAACTACGCCGACTTGGTAAAAAAAAAAAACTCCACCGTCTTCGTTTCTCTGTTTAGTTTGTGGTCAGTGCATTGAATCCTGGGATATCCTCGGCTGGGAAGGATACTCGGATGCATCCTTGATTTTTCAGATTTTGTGGGCTGCGTTCCTCTGCGCATGAAGAGGAGCCTTCAAATTGGGACAGCACTCGTTGCGAAATAAGCATTCATGAGCATGCAGCCCATGAACTGAGACACAACCCCATCTTTGTAATATCTTATGCAGTCTCTTTTAATTACTCTCAAATCCCTTGTTTAATTATATTACGTATTAAAGCATAGCCTTCCAAATGACAAAAAAGACACAAATATTTATAAAAACAAGCCATGTTTGTGCAGTTCAGGCAAAAATGTTTGAGATCTTTTTGACATTTTCAGTCTTTTTTCCCTCTCATGTTTATTACACAAATATTATTTTATAACAAGATAAAAACAATTGTGTCAGTTTTGAATTAGGGATTCTAGTTGTTATTTCTTCAGAGATGTTTTGCAGAATTCAACTCCAGATTGCTAGATCTTTTCAGGACTTGTATACAAAAAGTTGTTTCAAATGTTGAGCTTTTTCTTTGACTGATTTCCTGATCACTCAAAATGAAAATTTTATGTTTTGCTTTTGTTTATTTTATTTTTCCACTGCTCTTCAGACTAATATTTAAGAGACAGGTAAAAGCTAGTTTTTTAAGGCATAGGAAAAGTAAAACGTGAAGCTATATGAACTGTTGTTTGAGTTGATGCTTTTATGTTGTTTATTTTTTTTTTTTAATTTAGTATTGTTTTGTAAATTATGTTTCATTTGAATATATTCTGGGGATAAAATGGGTAGACATTATAAGATTTATTCTTCTTCTGCTACATTTCATTTTATTTTGATTTTTGATTTGTGTATTTTCTTTGTTTTTTATTGTAAATAGTTATTTTTTAACATTTTGAATTGAATATATATACAGTATTCTCTGTGGTAGAAAACAACCCAAAAAATCAAAAGAATGAGGGTAGTAGTAAGAAGATGCTCAGTACCTGGTTCCATCCACACTCATCCTTTTACTTTAAGGCTTAAAACTGCAAACTCTCTATGACACTCTACTAGTATAAGTGCTAAATTATACATCAATAAAATCTTTATCTTGCCTTTAAAAGTAACAAGAGTGGAGCTATAATCTCATTTTATTAAGCTAATAAATGTGCATTTTTAATGTTTTCAGGTAAGACCAAGTGTATGAAGTCTTCAGATTGTATCATTAAGCATCCGGGGATTCACACCACTGGAATGGCCATGGTGGTGAGCTCTCTACAACACTTTTCCTACTCTTAGACGAACATGGCACTAATAAATGTTCCCTTCTGATCCAGCCTTGGTTTATAACTCACCCATCTATTTTCTGAAGAAATATATTATGCCATGTTGTAGCGTTTAGGCAAAAAATATCTAAATTGTGGATAGATCCTTTTATCAATACGCATCTGTTTTCTGTTGTTTAGAATGATGTTTAATAATTTAAACCTAATTTTGTTAAAAACATACATGTGATCTTTACTGAGCAAATTGCTCACAGCAATTACTGTAGTGTGCTGCAGGTTTTAATTTTTTTCCTATGTGGTTGCATTGAATTGCAGCAGTTGAAAGGCAAACGCAAAACCCTTTTTGCTCTGTAATTCTTCTTTTATCCTCAAGGGGGCAGTGTGTGACTTCTGTGAAGCCTGGGTTTGCCACGGTAGGAAATGTCTGAGCACTCATGCCTGCGTGTGTCCCCTGACTGACGCGGACTGCATCGAGTGTGAGCGAGGCGTCTGGGATCATGGTGAGACACTCCCTTCCGGCTGCAGTAAAATCAATCTGGCACATTCCCCCATCAAACAATAACAACAACAACAACAACAACAAAATGACAACAGGCAATTTCAACTTCCTAAATAGGGGGTCGGATTTTTCGGTGTTCCTTCTGTCAGAACTTCCTTTGTGAGGATGATCAGTTTGAACACCAGGCAAGCTGCCAAGTCCTTCAGGCGGAAACTTTTAAATGTGAGTCAATCAGCTGTATTCTATTTGTTTTGTTCTCTTTTTTTTTTTTGCGGTTAGGTGAAAAGTAAACAGAGTATTTATTTTCATAGAGATGATTAACCTGAGGGTATTTGTGCAGTGAAGAATGTGTGAATGTAATTTTGGCTTTTCTCATGATTTATTTTAGGCGTTTCCTGTAATAGACTGGGACAACACTCATGCCTGCGCTGTAAGGTGAGAACGCATCAAACATTTTCACTCACACAATGCAGTGCAGGAGGCTAACTGGGTCAGAGAGTTACCGGATAGGCCTGACCTTGTCTGCTCTTTAAATAGCACCAAGATATAGTTTATTTTTCTGTAAAAAAACTTCATCTATCTTATCAGCTTGCCTCACAACTACGTTTAACAACAAATAGCCCACATTTGTTTCACTTGTAATATGAATTTGAATTAATCTGGAACATCCACTTTTGCTTTCAATTTGCTCTGAAATATTGCAGGCATGCAGGTGACTAAACAAAACTTAAGATCATAGCAGTCCTCTAAACAATAGCATAGAAGCATGACCAGAATCTTTTTTTTTACCTTGTTCGTGGGGTCACAGCTGTGGGAACAACAGATAATAATTATCTGCCGAAAGGTCTTCATTATCTAACATCCGTTTTAAAGGTCTGATTTGTTTACATTTATAGCTGAACACACAACCTAACAAACTCCTACTCAATCCAGTCTTAGGTTAAAAATAATTCTTCCTCTTTTGTGATGGAGTTTTCCCCTCTTGGATTACTGTGATATTATGGAAGTATAAGTAAGTATTAAGTAGTAGTAGTAGTAGTCAGTATGGTTTTTGATATATATGAATTAATATTTGTCGAATTAAATGTGCAGAACAACTGTCTTCAGGACTACACCGCCATGATTTTTTGTAAAAACTGGTCATTGTAATATTTTATCTTTACCTGAATGAGCCAACAGGAATGCTTTTTGAATACAATAAAGTAGTGGTTCAGATCTTTTGAAAAAAGTGAAGAAAGTGTAAAGGTGATGAAAACTGTTTCTCATCTGTTGCAAATAGGTCTTTGAATGGCCTTAGTTGAAGAAACACAATTACATTCAAATTGAGATGATTTAACACTTGCTGTTTTTCCCCCTTTGGAAAAAAATCTTTTGCACATTCTAGTGGTCTTTGTTTGCTATTGCAGTTTATTTTGAAAGGATTAAAAAGTGAAAAATATGCTCAAGGGTGAGCTTAGATTTACTGTCAAATATGTGCACTCCCATTAACATTGCTCCAAAAAAAAAAAAAAAAAAAAACGAACCAAAGCATCTATTTCATTAGATGGTTTTTCAGCTCCAGGACTTGGCTTGAATAAACTTTAGTACACTCAAGTACCTGCTTTGTGGAGACTGTCATTTTTTAAAGCAAAATAATAAGGCCCTTAACTTAAAATGCCCGTCTCTAGTTTTAAAGTGGCAGCAAACCCCCTTGATCCCGCTTATTTTAGCTATGAAATCGTCAATCTGATAATAAATACCTTCCGTTTCTTCAATCCCAGGCCATTCAAAGATCTAGTTACAGCAGGTAAGATATTAATTGTTCATAACCTATGAAAATAACTTCACTTCAAAAGACCTGAACTATCCGTTTAATGGTTTATGGAGTAAAAAGCAACAGACCCTTTCACTGGAAAGTTTGTCTAAAAATGATGAGTGGATTCACATGGCTTACTTAAGTACTGAACTGTTGCACAATTTATGTGTGACTGAAGAGGCGCTCAACCTTTGGACACAGTTCTCGTACCAAGCAGCAGCTGTAAGGAAAAAACAAAAGGAGTAAGTTTCTCTGTTTTGGCAACCAACTAAATAGTAAACCACCAGTGTTTTTCAGTTATACATTCATTTGGGAAAAAGGTTTTGCAGATGTTTACTGCAGCTGAAACCATGAAGAATTAGCGTAGCTGTGGTACGGTGCAGAGTTTGAAATGTTGCGTGGTGAGCACAAACTTGAGAGTACTGTAAACCTTTCTGTCCAGGCCCTATTTTGGCTTAAACTAATTTATTTGTTTTGGATCCAGACTCTGGGGAAAAAAAAGTCTCCTGCTTTAAATGTCAGGAGGAAAAAGTGTCAACAAAAGTGTGAAAGTAAAATTGCAATGACAAACATGTAAAGGGTGAAAGAAGCACTGTTGCACAATAACACTGATTAACTTAAAGTGCATCAGTCAGCTGAATCACCTGCCGGCCTTTAGGCTTCCACATACTTTATTGCATTCTTTATGGCATTTGCAACACTTCCACCTGACTTTGACTTGAAAATGAAATGAAAATGCAAACATGTTTGCAGGCTTGTTACTGTGACGACCACGCCAAGAGCAAGGTCTTCAAACAGGAGAAGGGCAAATCTCCACCGTGTCCAAAGTGTGGACATGAGACACAGGAGACAAAAGACCTCAGCATGTCCAGTAAGTCTTGTAGAAATCTTTTTTGAAAACTACAGTTTCGTTCCCTAAAAGCTGCCATTTCTAGCAAGTCATTTTCCACTTCCTTGTTAAGTGCTTCTGAAAACGAAACAAAAAAAGGATTTCTTTATTGATGTGCTGCTTTCTCATAAAGAGACCTTTTCTGAGAAGATCATGCAAGGGTATGGACAAACAACTTGGTCTAAACAAACCTGTGTGTGTGTGTGTATATATGTGTATATATATATATATATATATATATACATATTTCAATGTATTCATTTATATTAATTCCGATTTGCTGAACCTGACTTTTTTTGTTATTTTGTAGTAGGCTCCTATACCCTTTACATATTTCTATTAGTTTTGCTTCCAATGTTGTCTACATGTCATATGGTTGACTACTTGTGCTTGTCTTTAGACCATGTTATACCTCTTTCTGGTCATGCCTTGTTCTGGTCCTAAGAATTTACACCTGCATATGTTTGCTCTTTTTCAAATTTCCTGCTCTGCATCACCTTTTCTTTATTAAAGTCTGTTTTCAGTTTTACTGCCCTGCTTCAATATTGCAACTCTGCTGCATACTTTTTGGGTCTATACCACTCTGCTTCCTCATATGCCTCTTTTTCTGGATAATTTGGAGGGGTGGGGTGTGTGGGGGCAGGGGCTATCCTTGTGTTATGCCTACTTTATTGATGGTTCCTAAACATGTGTTAGTCTATAGTTTATTTTATTTCATTTATTATTTATTTGCATGGGGACAAGTGTTACAATACAGAACACTATTAATATTTATAGCCTTAGCTAGTTTGCAATGCTCGTCCCCAGAAGGGCTTTTAACAATACAAAGTTTAAAAACAATAAAACAACATGGAAGATAAAATATCATACAATACAAATCATAAAAACACTTAAAATATACCAGAACAAAATTAACAAGCCATCTTAAAATCATCACAGTTTAATGTTAACGGTGACTACAAATCTGGTCATTTTTAAGAAACACCTTCAGTTAATCTAAAAATTATCTAAAATTATCTTCTAGTCTAAAAATTTCACTTTGCCTTTTTAAGTTAATTGTGATCCTGGAAATTTGTCCAACGTTTTTATGTTCTTGAAGCCAAATAATGTAGTCCGATAATTCCCAAACTGTGGGATACAAGTCTACTCTAAGAATCAATTATATGCAAGTTGAATAAGTGTCTAGCAACTGATTCACTTAAACTGTATTTATTGTTGCAAATCTGCAGTTTTAGTTCAGCAAAAATCTGAATCCTGTCCATCAACTTAGTGAAAATTAGTCCATCCCATGGATCCAGAGCATTGATTATCTTCTACTTTAACCAGATAACACATTCACAATGATATATCTGATAACACTGACAGGAGAGCTCAGGAGGAGCGAGCAGCCAGAGGATAAACTCATTAACAGGCCTTTGAGACATCTTAGGTCGCAGCTCATTAGTGCGTCCAGGTCTCAGTGGAACCTGTTGGACACCTGTAGATGCTTCACAGCAGTTTTCATCATAACCCTGTGTCAAAACAGAAATACATTAAAAAGGCCCTTGAATGTGACAGCTTCTTACCTGAATGGGACATTGTTATGGTGTCGTTGGCACTATTGTATATGACGACGGCGGACGCGTTGCGACTTGCGACGTTCCGGATTTTCTCCCGGTCCGTGCAGTTCCCGGCGGCCACGAGCGCCACCCAGGCGGTGCTCTGCATCTGCGGCGCGGGCGAGAACCTGACGCCCGCGTCGCACGCCTGTCTGTCCTGCTGGAGGGCCGGGAGCAGCACCTGTCCCCGGGCTTCCCTCTTGGGCGAGTGCTCGCCGTAGCGACCGCACTCCGTCTTCTCTGTTTTAATCTCCATGGCGCCCGGGTCCAGATAGGTGATGTTGACAAAAGCCGTGTACCACTCCTCCTTCTCCGCCACTGTGAAGTCCAGGCAGAGCAGGTGGACGAAGCAGAACGACAGCAGCCACGTCGAGAGAGCCAGACTGCGGCAGGCTCGGATGAGGGACGGAGCCATGGTGCGACCGGCGGCCGCTCGGAAGCAGCTGGTGTCAGCCCCTAAGCTCGCATCACGAAGCCCGCCGCTCCCCCCCACACACACCTTAACAGGACCCGAAACTCACGTAAAATCCAGGGCCAGCTAGGGGCCAGGCCCCGTATACGAGTTTGTGTTCGGTGGGAGAAGCCGCTGTGCATCATTAGGAAAAATGTGCACACTGTTGTGGTTCACTTTCAGCTGGATTCAGTCCTCGCTCAGGATTGGCTGGTTGATGAGCTTCACGTGACCTGGGCGTGCCTTGAGCAGACGCCCACAGTCACGTGATAGGCAATAATAAAGAGTAACAGGGAGGATTTTGTATCAAAATAGTGTTAATCAAAACACAAGATAAGCAGAGTTTTAAACTGATCAGTTTTATCAACTTGCTTTTGATCCATTCATGAAAAATACAAATAAATAAACGTGTTGAATACAGGTGATGTTTAAATTAGTGAACAAATAATGCATCTATCTATCTATCTATCTATCTATCTATCTATCTATCTATCTATCTATCTATCTATCTATCTATCTATCTATCNATTATTAATTAAAAACCTAGCATTAATTGAAAGCTTGCATTTTCCTTACAAATACAAATGATTACTTTCAGAAAGTTTCATTAAAATCTATCAAGTTTTGGGTAGGGTTGACTCCAAACGTTTTATGCAAAAATCTCACACACGGAGTAGCACTTGGAATGTGTCATGACTGACTCGCAGCTGAAATTGCATGAAGATTTAGGGCAACATCTGCAGAATATACAGAGTTATAGTCACCTTTGTGTTTTGATGGACATCTTGGATTGAATTTAGAGGCAGATTCACTCGATTTCCACATAAACTTTGAATTTATGTGGAAATCCACCATGTTTGTCTCCTTACACAGACTACAACCAGCTAAATGTAGATTAGTCTCATGACACAAGCTGCCATGTATTTTTTTTTTTTTTGGTGAGATTTTGTTTACATTGAGTGCATACCTGCATTTCAGTAAATATACCTGGACAACTACAAGTGAACTTTTTCTTCAGATTGAACCATGATATAGGCTATTCAATATAACAAACTTTTTTTGTGTTTGATTTAGTTTGCCAAGTAGTTGATTATTATTATTATTATTATTATTTATATTTTTGTAATGAGCTGGAAGGGGTCCAAACAATTCATATAACTCAATGACAATAACTAAGGACTATAAATACAGCCAATAAAAGTACGTGTGCAGCTGGTATGCAAAGGAGGAGTGAGCTTTAAACGTGACGAAGCTGGGCGTATATGTTTGTGTATCAGAGAGAGGGGGGGTTAGAGTTTGGGGCTATCGGACGTGCAGACACCCTCGCCCTGGGTGTCATTAAGACAGGAGTCGGATCAATGACACACGGTGGCTGAATTGTAATAAAAGACATGCAAACATGTGAAGTTGGCCTGACGCCTTGCAGCTGGGTAGAAGAGAAGCCGTCGCTGCTGCGCAGATGATAGACTTCATGACGGCGCTTCAGGTCATCCTTCACAGACTCACGTGCCCCCGAGACCACAGAGCGGTAAGCTGCCTTTTCTCATTTATCTCCGTGTGTGTGTGTGTGTGTGTGGGAAACTTGGCTTTGACAGGTTAGCCCACCGCAGCCCAGGCTCCGTTTGCGGTGACAGACAGGTTGCGTTTGAACTCGGAGAGGTGACAGTGTTTGTGGCGCGAGATGTAGAGGTGTGTCAGCTGGGTGGTGCACGTGGGTTGACCTTCCAGCTACCGTCGATAATCTCAAGTCATTATAGTTATTCAGTTAAAATCCTAAAAAGTCACTTTCACCACTTCTCTCAGTTTCACTTTCAGTTAGTTGGCTCCTCCCTTTTATGGTTCTTGGTAAAGAGCAAATTACACTCTGAGCAAGTCGGTCATAATAAACTGCTTAAAAAGGTTTTCTCAGTGGTAGATTTGGTCCAGCAGAACACTCCGAATGCATGAAGCCTGAGATTTTATGAACCAAACAATATGTTTCTGGAGAGTTTAGTACAAGATTGTTTTATAATATAATTTATCGACAGTTCACATTGCTGGGGTCGGGACCCTGCTGCTGCCTCCCCCGGCCTTATTCTCCTGAGTACCCACCCAGGTTTTTCCTTTTTCAATTCCCCTACCTATTTAGGAATATAACCTCATAAATATAAAATTGATATTTTAAGAATTAAGGGTTAAAAACAATCATTTATATTTTATACAAAATAAAAAATAAAATTAAAATGTATCACCTCTGAATCAGGACAACCAGTCTAAAAACAAAATGTTCTCAAAAAAAGATGGAGGTTCTCAGGAGATTAG
>NW_013952446.1:1623744-1625174 GCF_001266775.1 Austrofundulus limnaeus
CATGTGTGTCAAGGACAGAAAGGCAGATGTGGCAGTGGAAGGTGTCAAAGCAGTTTGGAGAGAAAAACAAAGTAAAGAACAAACAAATAAAAATAAAACGATTAATCGATTATTAAATTAGTCAACGATTATTTTAATAATCGATTAGTCATCGATTAATCGTGGCAGCCCCACTTCCACTTCATGATCTGGATTCAAACGTTTTAATGCCAGGAAATCTGATTGCTGTTGCCGCATACTGAACCATAACAGAAACATTCCAGTTGTATCTAAAAATAGCATCTGTAAACTGAAACAGCTTAAATGTGGAATGAAGAAGTAAAAAAAGAATGACGGGAAACATGTTCTTGTAACAAATGTGCTCTTAAGCTTTGTCCACCAGACAGGCATAGATTAAATAAATAAAACCCGGTACACATGGATAAATAAGACGAGAACAGCCGGTAGTCTGAAATGGTCATGTATTTTTTTTTGCAACCTCACCCTCAAACAATCAGCTGACGTTGCACCTGTGTGTCCTCTGCAGCCCGCACCCTGAAGTTCGGCCGCCAGGCTGGAGGCGACGACGACTACGACGACGACGACTACAGTGGAGCGTCAGGGTACGACGCCTACTGGAAGAATTTGGCAGCCGGTGGCGGAGGAGGTGCACAAGAAAACTATGATGAAGATGATGATGATGACTATGAGGAAGATGATGATGATGAAGATGACGATGAGGAGGAAGAGGAGGAGGAAGAAGAAGAAGAAGAAGAAACACCCTCCGGGTCCCTGGCTGGGCTGAAGTTGGACGGCGCTGCCTGAATTAAAATGCAACAAGCTGCTGTTGGAGTCCTCCACAGTTCTGTTGATCCCAGTGATCCTCAGCTGCAAAACATGAAAAAAAAAAAAAACTAAAAGCTCTCCAGAGAATCCACAACATAGTTTCAATGGCTGTTGATATCCAGTAACTTTAGAGGATTAGGGTACAAATTCTCAGTGACTGAATAAAAAAGGTAAACAAGTTGAGTCTAACTCTTGTGTTGTTTTATGTTTTGGACCCGCTTTTGTTAGTAGCTGTCCACGCACTAAATTCAGGGTTGATTTCTATGGATGAACTTTAATTTCCTCTGAGAGAACGTGTCAGCCCACCCTCCTGCTGTAACAGATTTACAGGGTGGGCTTGACAACTCTGACACTGTTTAAGCCACGCTTCTTAGCCAGCTAGGAGTTATTACTCAGCAGGAGCGGAGTGGTGTGCTCAGTCCTTGGGAATAGTTAAATAAATTAGAAAAATGGAGGAAAAGGGGCATTTCTTTTTTTGAAACGGATTAACACATTTGTCTGGTGATGTTGGTCTTGTGTTATAAGTACCAATCTAAATCTCAATTATTACTATTTGATCATTTTTTTATTATTATTATTATTGTTATTATTATTATTATTATTAT
>NW_013952446.1:1625470-1626471 GCF_001266775.1 Austrofundulus limnaeus
AGAGAGATGAATGGTGATGGATAAACAGTTCGTCCAAATAGTCCTGAAAAGGTRTCRAAGATGCCTTGCCAGTATCCATGTAGCTTTGGACAGGACCAGAATGTGTGCAGGAGTGTGGCAGGAGATTGTCAGCAGCAATCACACGTCGGATCCAAGTCCCTTTTGAATTTGCACAATCTGTCCTTAGACCAGTGTAGACGATGTACTACCTTGAATTCAACTATAACATGTTTCACACATACTGAGGAAGAATATATATTTTGAATAATTTTTTTGCCAAACTGTGTCTGATATGGATTCCTCCAAGTCCATATATTCCTGGATATCTTTTAATTAAATATTAATTAATTAAATTTTTAATTTTTTATTAATCAAATAATTTAAATAATTATATAAAAATACAAAATTAGGCAGTACAGTGGCACAGTTGGTAGAGCAACATACTGCTTCTAAGGAAGATGATTTCTAGATCAGCTTTCTAGGTTGTGTTTATTTTCTCCTTGTGAAGGAGTGGGTTTTCTCCAGGTACTCCAGTTTTCTCTCACAGATGAAAATCATATTTAGTAAAACTAATATGACATAAAAAAAAAAGAAAATAACTATAGAGAAGCAATTCTTGCTGGAGGTGTGGCCTCTGTTGAAGTTTAAAATGATTAGATCAGTTGGCCTCTATGTATGTGTGTCCCATCTCCACTGTAAAGGGTTTAGGTTAATACTACAGTAAATGTAGTTTGTAATTGTGCTGGTTTTAGTCTTTATTTCCAGTTTTGAGTTTTAGTAATTACTGTTTTTCTTCACAAAAGTAAACATCAACAAGCAAATAAAACTTTTAACATACATAGAAGAGGTGATGGCTTTAAAATTTAAAAAGCKTGTTCCTTGTAAATGTCTTTATATATATAAACACTCACCGGCCACTTTATTAGGTACACCACGCTAGTAACGGGTTGGACCCCCTTTTGCCTTCAGAACTGCTTCAATTCTTAGTGGCATAGATTCAA
>NW_013952446.1:1626481-1629323 GCF_001266775.1 Austrofundulus limnaeus
TATTTATTTATATCATCACATCACAGCAATCATTTTTGAAGGGAAGTTTCCCCATCACATTTAAAATTGAATTAATTTGAACCCCCCACATTTACCATAAAATATGACTTCACTCAGTGTTTCACTTGCAATAAATTTATTCCATTTGACCTATAGAATACTCACATTAAGTGTTTTCCTATGTAGGTAAAAGTCTGTTCAACAACCTGTTAAAATACACCAGAATGCAGGAAATAGTGCATATAGTTTTGTTATAGTTTTTTTGTCTCTGAACGTCACAAAATCAGTAACATTATCTGTAAAATTACAAACTGAACATCTGTTGGCAAATCTGTAGGTTTTATATTGCCATAGCTTACAAATAGGAATTTTTACAACCAAATCATAATATTTTTGTTAATCTCCAGATATCATTGCTGCATTTTATTTGCCCTCTGAAGCCATATTTTTGAAGTTCCAAGTCAGAAATAAGCCAGAACACTTCCCAATGTTGAAATTCCAACTCAGAAAGACAAATACTCCCGAGCAGCTCATGTATTAACGTCCAATAGGACTTAATTAAAAGCTAATATGTGTACTTTCACAACAACAGCATATTAAACATAAACACAAGACAAAGTGGGTTGGGTTAGATAGGAGGTGAGGCTATTAAGTTGAAAAAATGTTGTTCTCACTGTAACATGAAGACGCATAGTTGTGTTTCAAGATTTGCTCTACTCTGGAGTTTGTTATATTAAAAACAATGGGACTAATGTAACCTGGCCCTTGCCTTCCTACGCAGCTCCGCTCAATTCTAGTTTCCCTTCACTGCTCCTTGTACGAAGTAAAGTGAAGGTCTGGTTTTAACCAGGCTAGGACTAATGTGTCTTTTCTTGTTTTTGTGCAGATGACCCCAAAGTTAAATTTAATAAAATGGTGGTTTGGTTTTTCATCATCATTTCTACAAACAATAAAAACAGGGGTCATAAGTAAGAAATGGTAAGTGGCTTGAACTTATATAGGGCTTTATCTTAAAGTGCATTACACTTCACCCATTTACACACTCACACACTGGTGGTGGTAAGCTTGTAGCCACAGCTGCCCTGGGACACACTGACAGGGGAGGGGCTGTTATGCAACCACTCCACTGCAGCTGCAGTGTAATGTAAATTACATAAACGTATGTTCCTATACAATGATGAAATCTATGCTCGGCACCGTGACATACAGACATGGTGGGGAATTGAACCTGTGACTTTTTGTTCCCAAGCTGCCATACCACTGCACCACTAATTAGTTTTTATAATTAAAATTACAGGAATAAACAGAAATATAATTGCTAGTCATGTGGTGAACACAAGACTGCTTATTGTGTCTAGGAATATTCTTATCAAACTTGCCCAACAAGTGTTTTCAAATGATTATGTCATGAGTCATACGTCATTCCTGATTTTTTCACATTGATTGTCAGGCGTTTCAACAGTCCAAGCTCTGAGGAATATTGTAAAGAATGTTTACACATTTTCAGTCCCTTCAAACATACTCCACTTTTAGAGGAGATTTTTTTAAAGACTATCACAACTTAAATCTGTAATTGTTATTATTATTATTTTCTTTAGGCACAATTACTGAGGAAATGATGCAGACTAATATGACCAAAGTTTTAGTATTTAGAGAATGTATTTAGTTATAAGATAGAAGTACAGCTGTGGATTACTCTAGTGTCAGCAAAGTTTTGAGTATTTCAACAACTACAAGTGGGGAAAATGATGAGAATCTTAGCGCTTAAGGTGTGAACAATAATTAGTTGATTCGGGTTTCAGTTCGACCACACAGTCTTAGATGATCTGAAATTGTTTTGAGGGGCTGTTCCAATTTTATTTGTTAGAGTAGTAAATATATATATTTTTATTGGTCTGTCAAGTCCCTTAGGCAAAACTGAAGGGACCATTTGGCGTGTTATCAGCACATAATTCAAAACTGGCTTCTCTTATGGTATAGGGTTGCATTAGTGCATTTGATGTGGACAAAAGGTATAGAAGTATGTACAGGTTTTAGAACACATGATCCCATCCATAAAAAAAGGAAAATCCAGCAAAAAAGACAGGAGTGGTGAATAAACAGAATCCTATTTAAGAAGAATAAGACAACCTATTGCCACATGGTATTGGCTCACCCATCCAAATGACTGTGCACCAGTACCCAAAGCAAGATCCATAAAGACATGGATGGCATGGAGTGGTGTGGATGAACTTGACTGGCCTGCACAGAGTCCTCACCTCAACCTGATAGAACACATTTGGGATGAATTAGAGTGGAGAATGAGAGCCAGGCCTTCTATCCAACATCAGTATGTAACCTCACAAATGATTTTGGAAGAATGGTCAAAAATCCCCATAAACAAACTACTAAACCTTGTGGACAGCCTTCCAGAAAAGCTGGAGCTGTTCTAACTGCAAAGGATGGACCAACGTTATATTAAACCCTATGGATTAGGAACGGGATATCACTTAGCTCACATGAGTCAAGACATGAGGCAATACTTTTGGCAATATAGTGTACCTCTCCATAAAAGATCTTATTTCACCCCCCCAAAAAAAAACTTTTACTTTTTTTTGTTTTCAACATGTGGGCCCATATTTATCAAACTTCTTAGAATTACTCTTAAGAATGCTGCTAAGAGTGGACTTAAGTGTAAAAAAAATTCTTAAAGCTGAGAGTAAAAGTCGGTTATCAAGCGTCTCACTTTAAGCGAAGTGTAGGAGTAACAGTCTTCTTTCTTTCTTTCTTTCTTTCTTTCTTTCTTTCTTTCTTTCTTTCTTTCTTTCTTTCTTTCTTTCTTTCTTTCTTTCTTTCTTTCTTT
>NW_013952446.1:1630893-1645684 GCF_001266775.1 Austrofundulus limnaeus
CTCACTCACTCACTCACTCACTCACTCACTCACTCACTCACTCACTCACTCACTCACTCACTCACTCACCAGCTGAGTATATTTGATATTTTCTCCAAAAGCCACACATAAATATCTGCCTTTTAGTCAAATATTATGAGCAGTTTTTATTTTTTTACTTTTCTTTCCTTTGTATTTCAGATTAAAGCTGTTTTCCACACCTTATACCTCAGAATAACACTCAGGTGGGGAGGAGGACAGCTGTGATCTCTGTCTCCTCAGTTCAAGACCCCTAGTGGCAACTCTTAACCACTTAAGAGTCCTCTGGAGCAGTCTTAACTTTTCGGGAGAATAAGAGTGATTCTTAGACTTAAGAATTTTGATAACTGGCACTTACACTTAAGTCTGAGAGTAGGAGCAAATCTAAGAAATTTTCAGCACTTAAGTCTAAAAATCCACTCTAAGAAGTTTGATAAATACAGGCCCTGATATGTTTGCTAAAGGCCCTGTCACACTAGACAACTTATGCCAACTTATGAAACATTTTATGTCTAATTGCTAATAAAATTATATATTTGATCAATTTGTTTGAATTACAGTACATTATGTACACTCCGAAAAGAAGCTTCCTGTTGCTTTTTTCAATTCCGTCTTCAATGTAGATGCCTTTAAAATGTTCATAAGTTGGTATAAGTTGTCTAATGTGTCAGGGCCTGAAGTCTCAACTTTTTCAGAGCTGGGTTGTAATAGCTCTTAGACATGATGAAACACATTATTTGCAGACAGTAAAAATGATTAATCAGAACAGTGGAGACAAATAAATAATTCATATTGTAATACTTGATGCACATTAAGAGTCATTCTGTGAGAAATAATTGGCACAAAAAAACCTCAAACACATCTGTCTAATGCTACATAAGTACCTTTCACAGATAATGACTGTGAAATTGAACTCCCTGTAAACTTTCTGAAATTTTAGCCTCCTCCATTGTAAATTTAGAGTGATTCATAAAACCTCTTTGTGGCAATTAAGTTAGGATGAAAAAGCTCAGCAGCATAATTTATCCATAATTGAATCCTTAGTAATTGACATCCATTATGATTTACCTTTGAAGTCATCAGACAAGTCAGCACCTGATGGATCCAGTTCATCAAAATAAGCTCTTTTAAAATTTTATATATTTATATATAAAAATAAATTATATACTATAAACTGTATATATAAATTAAACTGTAGGTGCAGTGTGGGACATTTAGGAAGAATCTGACCTTGTTAACTAGACTCATCTGACAACAGTCCTATCTCATGTTGATGCTATAATATGATGGTTGACATACTAACATTTCCTTGATTTCATTTTCTTTTTTTCTTCTAGAAAAGTGTCCAGTTCCAGCTAACCTGTAACCTGTGCCCAGACAGCCACAAAACTCAGGTGTGGCTTTGTTTTCTAATTCTGAGGTAGGCATACAGTTAGTGACTTATTGAAAAGTAAATATTGGTAATTACTCAAAAGAGGAAAAGAGAAATTATTCTAACGATTAGAAATATAACTGAGGAGAAAAACACAATAATGCTTATCAATACACAAGACATTTTGTAGTGGTCACTTCTTTCAATTTCAAGTCACTTTTCACTTTATAGATTCTTTAGCGAATCTAACTACTATTCCCTATAGCTGCATTCTATTTTAACCATATTTGGCTGCCAGTATTTGTTAAGAAAAAAGAGAAAAAAGTAACATTTCAAACTTCACAGAGCTTTTTATAAGATTGTGTAAATATCAGATCCAAACAAAATGACAATATTTATCATGTTTTTTTGTTTAAATCTGTAAACGTTTCATTTAATTTAATCATTTAATTTAATTTAATTCACATAGTACATAATCACATAGTACATAACTACAATATACCATAGTGTGTTAATCAGGTCTCCGAAAAGCTAATGAAAGCTTGTAAAGGAGCCTGAGTACCTACAATCTTGTTAATCAAAATACTTACAACACGACATACATTCTACATAATATATCGTCTCTTCATAAAATAACGTAATAATATTAAAGGGGTCATATCATGCAAAATCCAATTACTAGACCTTCCTTTGTAATGAGTATGTAATTACCAATACTTAATATTATGTAAAATCTGAGTTTCATATTTAAAACCTTTTTTTAAATGGTTATCTTGCTTCTAAAAACCCTTATCATCTCCTCAGTTTCAAACATAAATAGCTCGTAAAAATGTTAACCGTTTTCAGGAATGAATGACTCTGGTTCCATGAACTTGTTTAACTTTGCAAAGAGTTGCCTAAGTTTGGTATTTGAGTTTTTTGACAGAGTTCCAAAACTAATTAAAAGTTTATGTTCGCATGACTGTAATTATTGCATTTTTTTCTGTTTGTCTTAAAGCTTCTTGAGCATGTGCAGTAGTGCCATTTCTAAGCTGGAAATAAGAGATCTACACAGTTGTTTGGGTGAACTGAAAGTCAGCATTGAGGTGAGAGAGGATATCTTAGTACATCAACATTTTGAAACTATTTTCTTTTCACATTTATCAATACCTCTGAGATGTATGTTCTTTTGTAACTGTTAAGAGCAAAATAACTGTAGTTTGAAGTAGTTCTTTTTTTTAAATAAAAGAAAATGCATTAAACCTAACCAGCCTAAAAGCCAAAACAGCTTACAGTGCAAACCACCTACATGCAGCATCTTATGAAGCAAATGTTGTTGCACCAACTTCTAATGTGCTCTAGATTTGTAATTGTTTGTGATTCTAAACTATTCAAATTAGGTCTTAAATTAGGAGAAGTTATAGTTTAAATTAAAGATCGTCTCTTGAAGGAATGTCTTTCATAACAGAGTGTTTAAGTTACAGCTGTGTAGCTCAGTTTTTTAATAAACAACATTTTGTGCAATGTTGTGGAATATTTTTAGATCTTGCATTATCAGCAAGTTTGTGTTATTCATAACTCTATTATCACACCTATTTTTTCTCAATATCTGTAAAATAGGCTGTAGCCTTAAAAAAGATTGATTACTTTTTCTGTCTCTCTACTGCAGTCAGGCTTAGTAATATAGTATAAACATTTTCCTGTTAGCTTTGTATTTTATTTTATTTTTTTAGAGTTTGGCATGTCATGATTGATTGTGCCTGCAAGAACCTTTTGTCTCACTAGTAGTTTGTATGTTTAAGCAGCTTCGTTATCAGCAGTACACTGAGAAAATCTGATAAAATGTTTAAAATGTCGTTTATAAAATGAAATCACAAACTCGTGGTGACATCAGAGTGATTACTCCAGTGCGTACAAATTATTTAGACAAAGTCAAATCTCAGAAGGACTCGTTTTACTTAGTAGAAACTAAGTTTTCCTGCTCCCTAATATTTCTTTATTAATGTAGAATCTAATTATGTTTAATAGTAATTTATGATGTTTATTAAATATATTAAAATATTTCTTTCCTATTTTTCAGAAATCTGACGCCATGCTGTATACCCCATCTATTGATGATGTCGAAGTAAGTCGAAAATATGCAAGTTTATTTCTTTATATTTTGATAATCTGAACAAACATACATATGTGGACAATGAAATTTGGTGTAATCATAAAAAACACTAAAAGATGATTCAACAAGTACTACGAGGATAACCAAACTCTGGAAGACATTTAAACTGTGCCATATAAATAAAATGGACTTTGATGTGGACAAATATAGTGGACCTGCTTTGTTAAGTGCAAAATTTTAAAACGTAGTGAAATACATCAGGTGGCTGCAAAAAAATATATAAGTAAAAATATAGAATAGAATAGAATAGAATATAATTCAACTTTCTTGTCATTGCACATGTGGCAAGTACAAGGCAACGAAATGCAGTTTGCATCCATCCAGAAGTGCTTAGCATGAAATAAAAATGTATACAGTATATTATATTACAAATGTACAGTAATTCTTTTAAAATGTTATAGCTGTAAGTATAATTATATACAGGTTATGAATGTACAGGATATGAATTTACTGACTTTAATTTACAGAAAAATGAATTTACATCTTATGATCATGTTCTAAAAATGGTGGCATATAAATTGCCTATGTAATTATTAACAAGAGTAGATTATTTATACAGTGTTGGGCAAAACAGTGCAGGTAGTGTTGTTAGGTCCATGGTTTATCGGTATGGTGCTGATGTCAGGAGACAGAGTTCAGGAGTGCAACAGCTGTTGGAAAGAAGCTTTTCCGGTACCTGGTGGTCTTAGTCCAGAGGCTCCTGTAGCGCCTCCTAGAGGGCAGGAGGGTGAATAGTCTGTGAACTGGGTGACTGGAGTCTTTGATGATTTTCCCATCCCTTTTCAGACACCACTTTTTGTAGATGTCCTCTAAGGCAGGAAGTATGAAGGAAATTTGAAAAGGAAATATGAAGCCTTATTTCTGAACTACATGGGCAAACAACCCTTTTCATCCAATATAAAAAACGTTATTTAAAGGGCCAATATTATGTGTTTCTCAGGCATATATTTAAATACTATACCATATTAAAGTATAATATATGTCACCTTTAGTTGTTATTAAAATGCTATTTTTAGGTTTAAATAGAAAATAAACTTATCTTCTCATCACTTCCTCTTCTAAACGCCTTGAAATTGGCCTMTGTCTCTTTAAGAACCACCTTCTGCTTCTGTTCCGTCCCGTTTGGGGGGGGCGCATGCGGGGGGCTCGTGCACGTGCGCTATGATGCAGTTTACATGGCATCTGAAAATACATTTCCTCAAAGGTATTTTTAATCTGAAAAGAGCTTCACTGAGTGACAACTAATGTTGAGAGCTCAGCAGACAGTTTAAGTTTCACTTTCACTTTCACCCGAGAGCCTGCAGGAGTCATGGGCGGGGTGTGTGGGGAAGTGGGGAGGGGGTGCGCTTTGCCATGAGGAAGTTCGGCTTAAAGACACGTCCCAGGGGTGTTTCTGGTACCAAAAAGCGTTTCTGGTCCCCACCTGTTGATAACCTCAATTCTCAATATACCTACTGAACAAAAAACATTTTAACACAAAAGTATGACACAAAACAAACATTGCACAAAAACAAAACTTAATCTAAACAAACAGGATGGTTCCTTTTTTAGCACACTTCCCTACACTGTTTATTGTTGTTTTTGATCTTTTAAGAATTGTATTCAACACAAGAGACTTAAAAAATGGCAGTTTAATTATCTGAATGTTAGACTTTTTTGTCAATCATTTGAAAAAAAAATTGCAGAACATTTTTTATTAAATCAGTAGCAGTTTTAAGTGAAATAAGAAAAGTGAAACATTTAAAATATTCTATACTGTATACCTGCATGATTGAGGATATAAACCAGGTAAAAAAATGCAGTGGTTTGTGTATACTTGTTATTGAACTGTACCTATAAAGGCTCATAATCAGGATTGTGTTTTTACAGGACAAGTGTAAAAAGGAGGTGCTTAGATGTTACATGCTCGAGTTGAATGTGATCATCTCTGAGGAAGACATTAAGGATCCTAAAGTGACATGCATTTATGATTTCTGTGATTTACATGATATGCTGAAACCTACGGTCAGTCTTTATTCATATTTTACATTCTGATATATCTCTACATTTTCATTATAATGTTCTAAAATATGTTTTGCATCTTCTTTAGATTTTTCAGCATGGCTGTCCATGTGAAATCCACTCCCTCAAAAACAGTACAATATTCTATCAAAACCTAAGAAAAATTTTGGAAAAAATAATTGCTGAATAAATCCATGATGTGAATACTGTATGATACACATGTATATTTGTATATATGTAAATAAAAATGTTATTTTGTAAATATCACAATGTAACCATAAAAACCTGTGACATCCTATGCTATCTTATTTTATACTATGCAAAAAAACATGTAGTGTTAACAAGCTGAATGCATCAGTCTGTGTCTCTATACTCCATTGAATTGTACATTTATTATATTGTATGTATATATTGTGTAATAATCAGGACAATAAGTAATATACCTGTTGTACAGTTTATTGTTAGTGAACTCCAGCATATCGCTATTGTTTCAGTAAATAATACTCTTTGAATATCACTTGGAGTCTTTTGAGCTTCATTCACAAACTTGTCAGCTGTTTTTTGTGAATATGTAAAGGATGCACACTCAGTGTTTGTGAACACAGAGTGAAGATGTTGCATAAAAAGGGACAAAACAGCTGCTACAAGGCCCAGTATTGCTCTTTAAAAACAAAGCTTTAACCAAATCATTCAGACTAAAAATCTGAACCATGCCATGTGAAGTCCACACTTTTGTTCTTCAATATTTTATAAAAAGTCAAAGCAATTACCAAAATTCAACTCTGTCTGTGCTGAGGTCCTATATTAGATGTACAAAGTAGCTTTTCTTTCTTGCTCTTAGCTGCCTTTTGCCAGACATGAGAACCTACCTGGAGCCAAAACCCTATCACAATGATAAAGTAGATTTTTGATATTTTGAAAAACTACGAAGAGGTTTTGCAGGCACGCCCCACTTCGAGGAGACCCTGAGGCAAAGTTCTTTTGGCTACAGAGCAGCTGAAAGCCTGCGTGAATCACTTCAGAACCAAAAATTGCACAACTGCTACATTTATTACCTTTCATTTCTAAATGTGTATACAGCAAATGAAATCCACATATTTTGTTTTGTGATAGGAAACGTGCTCAGTTATGGTTACATAAATGTTCTGCCTCGTTCAACTGAAGAACACGACAACCTCAGGAATACATTTTCTTATCTTGTCTGAATATGCCTGCTGTCTTGCATAACCACTGTCCACTAAGAGGAAGTAAATCAAGACAAACGGCACGCAGACACCATGGACTCAAACGGAAATGAAGAAAACTGAAGCACCGGATCTTTGCACAGTATCAGCTTTCAGTTCAGCTGTCACATTGTGATATACTGTATATGACCAGGAAGGAGATGGATGATCATGCTATTTTTACCTTTACCCCCTTTTTTTTGTTTGATGTGCATAGACTGTTACAAGATTTCAGGTGGCACCCCTTGTGCAATTTTATAAATCTTACTGATGACATTCACATACCAAATTAAACAATTTTGTCTTTGAAATGATTGTCTTTAGAAACCAGGTTGTCCACATAAAATAAGTAATATTCTTAATTTGAAATAGAATACCAGAAGTTTACCTCATAACTGCCGACATCTGCTCACAGTAATGAGGTTCATGTTAACAAGCTGCTGTGGAGTGAAGGGGTTCTAGTGGGTTTCCGGGGTACACTCCCCCAGACAGTTTAGTAAAAGATCTGCTCAAATCTATGCATGTTCCAGCCATTTGAAGAGCATTTACTGTAACTAAAATGTCTAAATCAACAATACTCTGATAAAAGTTACACATTTTTTTCCCGATCCCCATTTGTGATGTCCCCTAGATGGACAGCACCCTTAGCATTTGTCTAAACCACCTATGCCAAGGGCCGGCTCTGTTTGCAGGATATAGTTTTAGAGCAGCATTTTAAAACAGTGATTTAGATTTACGTTGAATGGTGACTCTGTGTTTAGAGTAAGATCTTAAAAACCCAGTAGGACTAACATCTAAGCCAACAACAGACAAACTCTCAGCCAGTCATAAGAACAAAGATTTCTTGACATAAGGACCTGATACAGGAAGCAGTTTCTTTTGGCAAACATGAGCACAAAAAGGAAACGTGTTTCCAAAGACTGTCTAAACAACGCCTGTTCCTGTGGGTGGCCCCACTCGAGAGGTGTCAGAGCCTTCATGGATGTGACATGACAGCAACACCAGTACCTGGATGTCAAAGCCAGAACAAGTTACCAAACAGCCAAGTCTGGGACATTGTTCCCAGGAAGTGAAGAGTCTCTGACATAGTTTCACTTTGCAGGGAGTCCAAATCCATTTAATGTCTGAAAGGGCCCATATAGAGTGTCTGACATAGTTTCACTTTGCAGGGAGTCCAAATCCAATCAATGTCTGAAAGGGCCCATATGAGCCAGAGGGAGACTCACTTCCTCACTTAGAGAACAGCTGCAGAAGTCCAGTCAACATAAATGGAGATGGATCCATGTCTCTCTGGGGTAAATAAATGAAAGCTGCAAAGAAATATTGACCCAAAATGTTATTAGCTCAGTTTTCTTGCCAAGACATTTATGGCTGCTGTTGTAGGGGAGATTGGGGACGGTTGCAACATTTATTTGCCTCTGTTACTCAGAGACGGTTTGAATTAGACAAAGCAAATTTTAATACAATAAACTTACATCTGTCTCTTAATGGTCAAAACTATTTATAGATGAATAACCAATGTACATTCTTCACAATTTGCATTTGAAAATGAAAAGTTAGATGTTGCAACTGACCCTGGGGCCGGGGACAGTTGCTACATTGTTCGGGGGTGGTTACAAAATATTATTAATACAATATATTTCACTGTAAATTAAAGTTTTATTATTTTTATATTTATATTATTGCTAAATTAATAAAAACTATAAGTCATAATGATATTACAGTGTTAATTATTTATTCTTTTTGATCAAATGACAAATATAGATTTGCCTTGATGAGTAGACCTTATATACAGATGTCAAAGACTATAATTGGTATAGAGTACAGTTGGATTTTAGAGACAAGAATAATAGAACAATTTGTGAGGCAATTAACTTTTGTTTTGCCTATTGTCACTGTACGTCTACATTATGCTAAATTTACATTGAAAGAAACTGGGATTTTAAAACCATTATTGAAAACAACTGCAGAAAATACATCTTAAACACTTTTATGTTTTAAACTATAAAAATGTCATGAATACCCAAAACCCTTTTAAGTGTAAACTTAATTTCAACATCTTAATATCATCTGTATGTGCTCTGTTTTTATGTGGATTTATCGTATGGTGACAGCTCCCTTCCTGTCAGCCATGATAAAACCTCATGTGTTAGCTAAATAAGCTGATCTGGATACATATTAACTATATTAGTTAAGTCAACATATCACTTGTTTAAACCATACAAGTATGAGCTGGATCACAAAAACAGTCACAAAAGTATTACAAAAATAAAGCTGGACAAAAAAAATACTTTGGTACCTCAAAAACAGTTTTTTTTTTTCAAATAAATCCTGGAGCAGTTTTTGAATCTGCTAACTTTTTCTCTGCAAGGTGGGTCATCTAACTGAGCATGTACAATGTGAGTATCATCACTCTAGCTTGTTTCTGTTTGGAGAAAAATGACGTGTTGCAACCGTCCCTTGTTGCTACTGTCCCCGGTCTTCCCTATATTTAACTCCTGTGAACATCATATACTGTGAGTATTTTGCTGTTTTTTGTGATAAAAACAAAGATTTTAGTAGTTTTTTTTATGCATAAAATTTATGGCAACTATATAGAAAAATGCAGCAAAACAGTGACATACAGTAAGATAAACTTCAGTATGTGCACTAAAACACCAGCAAACATCCCTGTCAGGAACCTGTTACTGTCACAGCAGCTACAGTGTGGATATGAGTCATGTAAAAATGTTTTCCTTGTTTTTTAAAATAATTTTTGAACAAAGTAATAAAAAATAAAACTGGAATTTAAAAATTCAACAATTTGAAAATCACAACATAAATACTGCACCAACATCTTGAGTCATTTCACTTATTTCTTAACATTTTGCTTTTAAAGTGGTCATGATGTTCTTTATGCTTTCTGAATGTCGTTCACAGTTTTTCTTTGGAGAAATGGTCTGTGATTGATCTATAGAGCATTCAAGCATAAAAAGGACAAAGGAATGAAAGGGTGTGAATCATATACCAACGTAGTGGCAACCTAGGGTTGGAATGGACCGTTCCACCTGTCTTTGACCTTGGACACAGAAGGCCTCCTTCAGAGAGACAGAACTCTGTCGAGTTAAAGTCATAACATGTTTTCTTAAACCGCAAAGAGACATTTTCTGTTTATTAATCTGATAATAAACAGAATACTTTTCCTTTATTCATAATTTTATCAATATATAAAAAGAAAATACAAAAAGAATGTTATTAAAATGTTTTATTGTGCTTTGATGTAAATCACTGCTTGGACTTTAACTGTGAAACCACAGTAATTGATTATAGATTTTTAAGTTTAAATATTTTACTTAACTAAACTTTTCATTATAGTTAAGCTTTATTTTGAAACATTTTATAATTATTTTTATCTGAATCATTACAATGAATGTTGTGTATGAAATAATTCATTTTTAAGTCTTCAGTAAATCATTCTTTTGTTTTTTTAAAGTGCTCTCAGGAGAGAGCGGGTCAGAACAGACTGTACTGTGCAGACATCATATTTTTAAGATAAACAACACCTGGCAGTGCTCAGTAACACTTTCTCTCTTTTAAAATTAACATCCCTTAACTAACAGTGAGTCTGTGAAGTTGAGCTGGGAAGCATGCTCTGGTGCTTCACGAGAGCGGCTGGCTCCGAGGAGAACCAGACCAGACCAACACTAGGTCTTGTCTATTTTGAGCTTAAACCAAAGCTACTCACAGAAGAACTTTTGTTTTTGAAACTTCCGAGCAGAAGTTTTCTATTTTTGAGACGGATACCAAAAGGATCTGATCTTTGAGCAAAGCAGCCCAGAGAAAACGCAGAGGGAGTAACGTGAAACGCCTTGAAAGTGTTCTGTCTGAGCGATGAAGTTCCAAGAAGTTCTTCACCCGTTGGACAACCTTTCCTCTGACTTGAGCCGTGGTGGTCCCCAGTCAAGGTAATGGTTGACCGTTACTGAGCATACCTGAGGTCTGGCTGGATTTGTTGAGAGATGACCGCCCTAAAAATCCACATTCATTAAAGGTTAAAGTTTAACTAACCACTCTTCCTTCTCCTTTCTTCCATCTTAAACGTATGTCCTGCCTAAACTTAAGGAAAAGTGCCACAAACAAATGTTTTATTAACATCTAAATCTTAAAGTTAGTTGTTAAACTTTTTATAGAAAATTAATCTCACAATATAGTGATTTATTTGATTCTGTAAATAAATAAATGATCTTGTTTATTTTTGATCAACTTAAATTCACTGAGTACGCCCATCTTATTGTGTTTTGTCCATTCATTTTTGTATGAAGATATTACCGAAAATAAAGTGATCCTTGCTAAAATAAATTCCTTATAACCTTGTTATAAGAAGTGTGGTGGTGAACCCTACATCAAGAAAACTTAACAATTAACTAGATTTAAAAAACAACAACTGATTTTTAAACTTTTTCCGGGACGGGCCTTATTGTTAAAAGTTTCACCCTCGTTTAGTTATCCCCACTTAGTACTTCTCTTTAACACAAAGAGCTCTGACAAGTTTTGGATTTTTAACTCAATTTTATGAGTAAAACCTTTGGTTATCCATTGTGTTAACTATTTCAGAAATTTGTCAGATTTGCAAGTGTTGACTGAACTTGAGTTTGTAAGTCACCAGTTAAAAAAAAGGAGAGGGGAAAAGTCGGGAAGTAAAACTTAAAGTTATTCATTGTGTTGATTTGGGAATTTGTATGATTCGATTGAACTTGGGTTTGAAAGTCAGACAGACCAGCATTTACCCAGCATTCCTTGCTGAGAAATCATACAGAAATGATGTGTTTGCATGTTTATGACCATTAAAGACATTCATGAGAGTAAAAATGAGTTGTTCTGGTTAGTTTTCTTGTTCAATTCTAACAAGTTGTTCAACTTTAAGTTAATGTTATTGGCCAAAAATCAACACCATGAGTGAGAGGTATGTCCTGGTGTGAAGGGTGACTCCGTTTAACTTTTCTCCTAACTACTGAGTGTTAATGCAACAAAGTGTTAGATATTAACTCTGAATTTTAAACATACACTCTCAAATATATATGGTGAATTGACACCTTGTGGTGTCTGTTAACCTTTTTAGCACCATCTATCATGTAAATTGAAACAAATTTGGAATTTAAATTGTCTTAACTTAAAATGTAAAGTCACATCATTTTAACTCAAAATAGTGAGTTACATTAACACAGAAATGTGTTTGTTCAACTAGCTAAGGAAAGTTTATCATGTTGATGATGTTTAATTTTTAATTGTTTCAACTCAGTCTTAATTTAAAACAACTAGTGATTAACAGTTAAATCAACTTTGACAACTTAAAAAACTATGTTGACACAACAAAAACAATGTAGTGCAATCAACTTTTTAAACTTTAACTTCTGAGTTGAAACAACGAAATTCCTCAAGTTAACATGTGTTTTTTTAAGGCAGCAGGTGGACTTTCATTTGCAAGTTTACTTGAAACTTCTTACAGTGTATTACTTTAGTTGAACCAATGAAAAAGACCAAAAATAATTAATTTCAAATTGAAAAACTGTATTTTAGCATCAAGAAGGTGATTTCTAAAGCACCATCCATTGAGGTCCTGGCTCAGGTCTGGGATTTCTTCTTATACTCAGATAAAAGATGAAACTTTTCATTGATACCCTGGAAGTCAATTATTGACACACGGTGAGCCACCGTAGCCCATGGACCGTATCTGTTTGTTATAGACATAACTTTCAGATACTGTTTATGTACAAGAGTACAACACATTGTTTAAAAAATTATATATTTTTTGTCATTTACTTATATTTTCCTCTTTTTCAAACCACAAACTGAAAATGTTGTCATGATCAACCACATTGGTTGGATAGAAAATAAGTGAAGAAGCAACCAAAATCCAAATAAAACTTTGAAAAACTGTTACAAAGTCTTGTGAGCTGTTAATCAAGTGTGAAGGCTCGGTAGCAAAATGTACAAAAAAAAAAAAAACTGCACAAAAACAGGATATGGTCACACAAAAAAATGTATAAAATACAATAAACCTTTCACAAGAACAATAAATCCACGGTTGCAACCTAACTATACTGTATATGTAACTTTGCAAATTTATCACAAAATACAAAAATAAACAAAGACTTTTATGTGGCAGTAACACTGACATGGCCAAATGTTTGTACTTTTTTGTCAAAGAAAGACAAAAACATGCAAAAGTCACTGAAATAATTTAAAACTGACAAAAGGAATAAGAAAAAAAATACTAAAATTAACTAATGAAAACCAGACATTGTTAGTGAGTTGTGGTTCAACATTTTAGTAACAATAATAAAAAAAAAATAATGAAGATTGTCTTTTCGAAAAGGATACACTTTAAAAAAGAGAGAAAAAAAAGAACAGTTTGACCATATGGACATGTAGTACTAAGGTGTGTCTTGTAATTAGCAATGCCTGTATGTTTATTGAAAGTGGTTGGAGTCACAGGGCTGTTTGGTATTCATGGTGTGCACCACACTGAACAGGAAGCACAGAAAACAGAAAACTGACCTGTTTCTGGAGTTTAAAAAGAAAATGAGCAAACATGATAAAATTAAAACTAGCAAACATATCCAAGCTGAACATTCCTGTGATCAAAAGTTTTTAGTCCACATGACTGAAGCTAACATGGCAAGAGGATGTCTGATGACAAATTGAAGAGATAAATAAATCAACTGGTATCCATGCAATCCAGAACAATTTCCAAGATCTGAGGACAACATAAATCAGTGTCAGATTACACTAATGGTTGCCGTCTGATCCACAGGGAAATTATTAGAAAAAGACAGAGGAGAGCTCCAAATCATAAAAAGCTAAACTGAAATTTGCCAAAATGCGTATAGACAAATCACAATGCTTCTGGGAAACTGTCTATTGGACAGATACGACAAAATAAGAGCTTTTTGACAACAGGTTCCATGTTCACAGACCAAAAAGTGACACATAAAAAAACAACAACTCTGTACCTACAGTTAAACATGGAGGATGATTTGACTGCATGTGGTAGGGTGTCTTGAATCTGTATGGGTTACAATAAAACTCAAGACTATCAAGGCTTTCTTGAGAAAATGTGCTGATCATTGTCAGAAAGCCTGGTCTCAGTCACAGGTCATTGGTCTATTAACAGGATAATGACTCAAAACACAGCTTGAAAACACAAAAAGCCAGAAAGAAAGAAAATAAAATGGTTGAGAACAAAACATTGGTCTTTTCTAAAGTGGCCTTCTGAGCCCTGCTCTAAATCCTGTTGAACATCTGGAATAAACTGAAGCTGCAGTCTGAAGAAATTTCTCTTTAATACCTGAGACTACTGGAGCAGTTTGCTCTCAAGGATGGGAGAATTGGGTCAAAATATCTGTAGAAAAGTGCAAAAGTCCCAGAAAGAGCTACGGAAAATTTGAATGAATGAATTCAACAATTGCCTCAAAAGGTTGTGCAAAAAAACATTAAGTGTTGGTTATCATCTTTTTGCCAAGACAAAGTTCATTAGTTTTTCTTGAAAATAAAATCATAATTCAAAAGCACTAAGTTGAGATCTAGTATTTTGTCTTATTACTTTTGTAAATTTCAGGTTATTTCAGCAGCTTTAATGGATTTTTTCTTTTTTAAATAAATATATACAAATAAAATCTGACCATTTCTACACATCATGGTCCGCTGTCAAACTGTGGGGAAAAAAACTGAAACAAAATAAACTCAAGCATTATTTAAGAACAGCAGAACAAAACAGAATCTGATATACAGTATAGTTGGACTTTTTGATTAAACCATGTTCATTTCATTTTGTTTTGATCAGTACAGCAAAACATTCAACTTTTCTCTGATTCATGGTGTAAAGGCAGTGATTATGCAACAAACAGAAAGGCTTATCTGGACGATAAGCAGAGGAATGGATTCAGCAAAACAAACATTAAATAATTTTTAAATACACAAAATTTTGTATTTCTGTCCTTATTAGGGCAATGTATTGATTTCCATACAAACAAACAACGCCCCCCC
>NW_013952446.1:1647311-1662137 GCF_001266775.1 Austrofundulus limnaeus
ACACACACACACACACACTACCTGTCTAATGCTGTGCTTACCCAAACCATGACAATTAGGTAAAAATGTAGAAAGTGCATTTGCAGTAACACATTTGGCAAAGCTTATTTTCAAATGTACCCTGCTGACATGAAAACAACAAACAGAAAATACCCAGCACATGTTGTCCTTATATACAATAAAATTAATAATTACTTCTCGGTCATCACAGAACAAGTATTTGTGCTCTGTGTCGTTTAAGAGTCAACTTTGCCGTAAGTCCCATCCGGTGGTCTGTAGCACTTGGGGAAGGCCATCAGCTGCAACATGTTGAAGGCGTATTTCCTGCTTCTAATATTCTTGTGAACGTTCTCAATCCGACATCCTTCTCTGATGATCAAATGAAGAGGGAAAATAAAAATGAGAGAAAAGGAAAAAAGAAAGGAAAACAAAAGTAAAAATGAGTGGTTTTTAATTAAGACATAATCCTTGATGTGAAATGGTAAATTATTTAGCTTTGCAAAAGGATTACTTATGTACTTGTTGAATTTGGTTAATTAATAAGGTGCATTTTGAAAAACTTGGATACAAACAGCTCTTTTTCTGACCAGCAGTACACTAAGTTTAAATGTTGAGCCCTTGTTTAGGCCCCAATACTTCAGGCTTTATATTGCATCTAGGCCTAATATTTTACCCCCATTTAACTTCATTTATTTTACATGCAAACAACAAGCTATGGGTAAGGAAGATAACACAATTTATATAATCGTCCACAACTATAGAGAGCGCAGGATTTTACTACTTAATGAAAATGGTTGATTCTGGTTTAGATTTACATAAATGTCCAAAACTTTTCAATTATTATTTCAGCTTTAGAGGAAATATCCTGAAAATGCATTGAAATGACATCTGCTGTGACTTCTTTTAATTTGAAAGTACAACATTTGACGAAACAAAAACCAAAACTAAAATAAAATACTGAACTGAACAAGGAAGTACATCTCTTTGAAGCAGTAGTCTTAGTAAACAGGGTTGCTCTTGTTATCCATTTTATCTTACACCTGTTTTTCTGTATCACAAGTGACCGTGAAATATTTAGTGTCACAGATGTTTTTTTTTGTTTTTCTTCTTTAGAGTACCTGCACTCACAAAGCTTCGCTGGCTGTAAGAAAACAAGGCCTGAAAAAAAAAAACTTTAATACGTTTTTAGGTTTTAAGGAGAAAGTGAGCAATCCACACATTGCTTTTATTAACAGAGTTTGGCTGTGAGGTCACATCAGGTTAGTCTGAGTAAAGTGCATCATTTATTGTGTAGTTCAAATGTTAAAGGAACACTTTTTTTTAGATTGAACATGCATACAAAGCAGCAAAACAGAAGGAACAAAACTGGCATCTCCAGACATGCTCTTTGTTTTAATTGGCCACCAGCCACTGAGGTTAAACATGGGGCCAAACGGTTGTGTACGATTAACATCATGCCAGGAGGTCTATTTTCACTTGTAGTGCGTTTCTCTGCTACTGTATGTGCTGTCAGTGGTTAATGTGTTTGTAAATTAGCTTTAACAAGTTTTTCCTGTTTTTGCTCCCATTTCAACTGTCATGGCAGGATGTGGAAAACAAGCAGCAGCAAAATGATCAAATTTGTATCTGTTTAATAAAAACATTTGCTGCCATCTGTTGAATGCTCAGTGAGCTCATTAAATGCATCAAGTACTACGCAATGCATTTACTTCTTTCAGTCCCTCTGTTTCATGTTAGATTTTGTGGAGTAGTGATGAGTGTTAAGTATCAAAACTGCAGTGGAAAGTTGGAACAATCTTGGTCTGGAGAGTCTGGGATACATTTTTTTTTTTTTTGTGGATGAGTCAAGCTTTTGGCTGGTAATACTGAGGTTTGTCAATGGTCGTTTAAAAACCACTCAGGGGATACTATATACTACTAATCCAAAACTATTTGAGATTCTGGCTCATATAGTTAAATATAGCACCTGTTAGAAGTTTTGAACACAAATAGCAGCAATGTAAAATAAGTTTTACTTAAGTTTCTCTATTTTTATATTATATCCAGGATTGTTGTTCTTTTCCAAAATGGAAATAAACCCACTTATCCTGATTAATTTTTCACAAAACGAATCCATCCAATCATATTCAGTAGCTGCTTGATTCTACTCAGGATTGTGTGGAGTTACGTAATGTCTATTCCCATCTTTCATTGGGCGATAGGTTGGGCACACTTTGGGTATAGGTTCACATGGAGAGAAACAAACCAGTTTATGCTCACATACATAGAGACAATTTAGATTCTCCAATTAGTCTAACATGCAGAGGGAGAACATGTAAACTCCACACAGAAAGGCCTCGGTCAGGAGCCTTCGTTACTGCAACTGTGACATCTTGAAGCCCTCTCAAAGTCCAGTTAATCCATCATATGAGATCATAAAAACACCCCAGCAGACACAAAGAAAAGGAGCAAACCGAGACAACATTGTCAGCAGTTTATTGATATTTTGCAAGCAGAAAAACGAGACTTAATATGAGCCACACAACCAGTAAGTGAGAGCTAACAAGCAGCAGCGCAATAGGATAAAAGTGTCGAGACGCTGGTTTGTTTTCTGTTGTGGCGCCAGCCTCGAGGTCCTCCCACTGCCCAGTGTCCCCCTGGGTAAGACGACTGCAGGGCCACCCATCAGATGGGGAAACAGAATGAACAGACACAGATCAAAATGCTGTTGTGTTAGTACAGTGCAGATGCTGTCTGAGTGGACTTTCTGGCACTGAGTGATTACTGCTGATTCCTCTGAAACCTGTGCCAGAAAGCCCACTTAGACACAGAGCCATTAATATAGACTGAATATCACTGAAAGCAAGATAAGTGGGTGACAAGATGGAGTAGAAACATGCTGATCATGAACTGATCTGTGACCATGTGATGACTGAACTGGACTGAGGGGATGAACTGATAGGAGACATGCACATTTTAATGAAAATGGAATGAAAGTTTTTTTTCCTCTTTATGTTATAAAGTGTGTTTTTTCCAGTTGAGTCAAATGTTTAGCAGGAAAGAATGGTAGTGATTTGAATAAACATTTTTTTCCTCCTGAAATAATACCCCAATCCTACATGCACCATTTAAACTAAACATACTGGTTTCTTTTCATCACTCCATTTAGCTTTAGATTCAAGAGTAAAACAGCTTTGTAGATTTACCTTATCCTAATACCTCGTTGTTTTTTTAAGCATTTTGTTCAGTTCTAGTGCTTTCAAATGCACTACATATACATAAATTGACTTCAACCTTTGAATCTCACTGGATTTGCCTTTCGATTTGTCTTGATACCAGCTGTACTAAAACGGTCTTTATCGAAGAGTGAAACAATTTCCTTTTAAGATATCAGGTAAGAGATCAGGACCTTTGGACCGGCTTTCAGTTCTCTGCGATTCATTGAGGCTTCCTTTAAGACACCTGTGACAGTTTGTGGAAAATTTACATTTGGGGAGTGGAGTTAAATAAACAAAAGACCTAACTCTGTGACAATGACGTACACCGACCTGTCCCAGAGCCATTTTCTGCCAGTCGAATAACCAAACATTCATGACATTAGAAGACAAAATGTAAATATACTTTGTGCAAAAAGTAAAGAAAACTGTGTTTGGTAAATTACTTCTTTTGTTGTAAAAGTGCTTCTTGGCAATAAATCTTATACCCGGCACCTGATTGGCAGCACCTGGAGAAACCAAAATCTTAAAACACGTGTCAGTATAGCAACAGCACATAAGAGGTTTGGCAGAGAAGATAAGGCAAATTTTTCATCTGTAAAAAGACAAACCTTGCCAACAAACAGACCTGCAAGTTGTTCAATCATAAATTTTATGATGTCAAACCTTGTGTCCTGTTCTTTTAAAGACAGTTGTTAAAGCTCAGCTGCAGTAGCTTGATCAGAAGCAGCTATCAAACCATTAAGGTTACACAAATAGAACTATAACATAACAGATTGAACCAGTCTGCCTTGTCTAACAACCAGTATTCTTGACTCCCATGTTCAAAAATATTAATATTTTTACCTATACAAAGTGAATGTTTTCCATTTGGCATTCATTCTACAAATATGAAGATGGAACAGATTGATATGCAAGTTGTGCTTGCCGGTTTATTTCGGACTGTACTAGAAGACAAAGAGGGCAAAAGACATATAGCTAGACAATATTCGAAAGTGCTGTCTGACAGACGTTGACAAAAGACTAATGTTCGACCACTGTATACATATACAACCCCCATTGGGACATTGTGTAAGATGTAAATAAAAACAGAGTGCAACAGTTTAAACCAGTTAAAACATAGCAATCATTTTAAATGCAGAAAACGGGTACTTCTGAATCTGATAGCAGCAACACATCTTAATATTTTGGGACAGGGGCAACAAAAGGCCAAAAGAGTTGGTGGCACAAATAAGAAACAGCCAGACCAGCATTTAGCCTCCAGCTCAGTTAATTCGCAACAGCTCAGTAAGAGGATTGGGAAGAAAAAGATATGTGAGCACCATTCAGAAATGCATGTGGTTTAAAAGTCTGCCTTTGTGATGGTATGGGAATGCATTAGTGCCTATGGAATGGAACAGACAGCGTCAACACAGAAAACCCCAACGTGTTCAAACAACATATTCTCCCATCCAGAAAATTTTCTTTTTCAGGAAAGACTTTGCACTTTTTAGCAAGTCAATGCAAAACCCACAGTCTGCATTACAACAACACGGCTTTGTAGTAAAAAAAACTGCCAGAGAAGACCTTTCACCACCAATAGCCTATATGCCATGGCCATTGATGACGTATTTCCGTTAAAATTCCTGCCACGCACATCCCTTCCACTTCCTGCCTACTGCCTTTGTTTTTAGCGTTAGCTGCTTGTACTAGTTGTGAAAAAGTCACAAAAATTAAAGCATCTGTGAGCTACTGGTATAAAATGTGAGTTCTGTTGTGTGCCGTTGTGTCCACTAACCAGCAGGTATGATAGAGTAGTTAGTTTTTCTCCATTTTCCTCTTGATGAGGAGGAAAGGTGACAGCAGTGGATCATAGCATTACAGGGAAAACTTAGCTATAAAAGCTTATGTTCGCATTTGTAATCGGCATTTCTATCCTGAGGATATTCAAGAGCCAGCGTCAGAAATGAGAAGACGGAGGTTACAAAAGGGAAATGTAGATACCGCATAGCGGTAACATAATGACCCCCCGCACGCACAAATGCACCAGAACTCGAAAGTCTTTATTCCTAATAAAGGTCATGCTACTAGGTGCATCGCAAAATTGTAGTGGTTTGGGTGGGGGTCTTTTTTGGTGGGGGGCATTGGTTGACCTGATGGATAGACCCTCATCAGAGCTAAACAACAAAAGAAATCTGAAGCTTCTATGTTGAACAGTTTCTGAGTTATAAGCATTTTTGCATGTCCTGACATCCCCATTTTGAAAGGAGCCCCCTCCTCAAATGGGGTCTATTGTAAAACCGTTGGCTGGCGCAGTGTAGGTCAGACTCATCTACAGTCCTGCCAAATTTCAAGTTGATCGGTGCAGCCGTTTTTGTGCTACAGTTGACCAAAAATCTCCGGAGGACAAAAAAAAACAAAACAAAACAAAAAAAAACAGTATGAAAACAATATGACTCCCGCTTACGCTTCGCGTGCGGGGGTCATAATTATCCCGCTTTACGCAAGACGAGAGAGGAAAGACCACCTCCAGAGGACAGCTAGGAGGAACCAGTCAGTACAAAAGTAGGTGTGTGTGTGTGTGTGCGCATTTGTGTTATACAGAGTATGAAATTATTTTAGGCAACTTTGTCATGAGTTTTATGCAAAAGTAGAGTGTATATTACAGTGTGGACAAAACACGAGCGCCGAGCCCCCCGTCGAGCACCAAGAGCCGCAGAACCTCCGCCTGATAATCATTGCATTTTTAGTTCACCAACGTCTGGGAAATGATCCAAAACCATTCAAGTAGCCCATCAATTTAAAGCTTAGACTCTGCCCTTTCCAACAATATAAGTGTCACAGCTCTATATGAACAATTCACAGAACAAGCAGCCAAGGAATAGCGAAAAAGGCTAAATTCTGCAACCACAATCAATAACGTCTTTCCTTTTGTTTTTATAGCTTTAATCCATGTTGGCGTGAATTTTTTTCCACTTGACTGGACCTGTACATGTCCTGTGTTAATATCGGTACATGTAATATGCTAATTCTGTACTGTAGAGAACATTAAGAGTCGTTGTCGCGTGAAAAAAATCTTTTGCTAACACAGTGTTGCCTGCGAACCGGAAGACCAGTGCGTGGCAAAAGAATGTGGAAGTGCTAGAATCGGAAGTCCATGGCATATAGGCTATTGAAAATATTTGCTGCATCATAAAAGGAAAAAAGTAGTGCAATGATTGTTGACATGTTTACCATGTTTCATTGCATATAAACTAAGGATTTATGTGACTTGCACATCTTCTTTTAACGTTTCATACAAAGCTCTGAAATTTTTAATGGGGTTGTTGTATGCAAAATGAATATATGCAAAACATTGCCTGTATGTCGTATACTGTATGGCACAAGGCGTAACTTCTTACAACATACATCTCACTTCTGCAGGTTTCCACCCACATAAAAATAATAAACATAGATGAAAAAAAATATCCAATTGTGCCAGTACTTTTAAGAGCCAGTACATGTGATGAAACATCTAGTCTGAATTTTTAATCAAAACTAGATGTTGCATTGCTCACAGTTCTATTTCAACACCTTATAGCTTGTGTGATAATTTGCCACCAAGGCCCCCTTTAATTTTGGTTTGTATAGTTTTCATTGTTACACTTTATGTGATAATAAGACAGTTCCCAGCAAACAAATAATAAGTTAAAAAGTCAACTGGCTCTAACATAATTAGCATTTAGATCTGTTAATGAGGCTCATTAATGTTAATTATCTATCTACTCTGTCTTTATCTGTGATCTGAGAATTTAAATCTATAATTGATCAGCTATTATTGAAACCAAACAACTTAAAAAAGTTTAATTTGTTATACACAATTATACTAATTTAGTCCATTATTCTGAGAGCTCCATTTCAATTGGTAAATAATTAACACCATACTAACTGACAAGTAACAGCTAAAAAAAAGGCAAATTTCCTCCCTTTAAATGTAAGCTCATTGCCGAAGTTGGCCATAAAAGTTGTTGTTTTTCTTTCTGGCTGCTCCCTTCCGCAGGGGTTGCCACACAACAAACTCACACAAAATAAATTTCAACTGCTTTACTCCAGATGCCCTTTCTGACACAACACAGACTAAGACTTGAAGCCACATTACATGTGAGATTTGGTGTTGTTCATACGTGTGCTGCTTTCATCACTACTCGTGTGTGTGTGTGTGTGTGTGTGTGTGTGTGTGTGTGTGTGTGTGTGTGTGTGTGTGCGTGCGTGTGCACGCATGTTTGCACATGCATATGCAAGCTATGTTGAATTTGTTGCCTGACCGGTCCTTGATCAACACATCAAAACTGCATTTAGTATATTTTGTCCAATCTTATAGGTCCTGAAATAGCTTGTCCTTTGCCTAATCTGATGTTCCTGCCATCAGCATGTTTGTACAAGTCAGTACTGCAGGCATTTTACATGTGCACTCCTTATTAACAAACGGCTGCTAGTTCATTCTTCTCAAATTATAAGCAGATGTGGATGTTTACCCTCGTGGCACACAAACATTAAAGGCAACTGTGTTGCTGCAGGAACAAGCTTGATTGCCTTTGATTGAGGGATGGTGCTGACGGTGGAGGAAGCACATGGTGATTGGTGATAAGGTGATGGCATGTCTTTGATGGATGGTTTGGGTGCAGGGTATTACTGTTAATGAAAAACAAATCCATTTCAGGTTTATCAGATCTTTCTTCCAACTTGTTTGTTTTAGTGTCATGTTATTTTGGTTTTATGAGTGGTGACTTTCAGGAAGTAGTCAACACAACACCTTAAACCTTTTTTATTACTAAACCACAATCCTTGCAGTTTATTACTCTTTTTTTCATGAATGTAGTGGAGTGTGAAGAGTCTCCAGGATAAGGAAAAGTGACAGATCATAATGAGAATGCTTAAGATTAGAAAGATGATGTGAACATTACCTGATCAAATATAGTTCCTTTCTTCTGAACCAAAATAAGTCTTATTTTGTTAAATAAATCATTGTAATACCTTGCACCTGTTGAGGTTTGAAACCATATTTAATTTCTGTCTCACCTCCGCATACAGCCCAGAGCTCGTACGAAGAAGTCCTTGCTGAGCTGGTGCTCGTCCCTCAGGAGGGTGCACTGCTCTAAGGTGACAGACATGGATGTTCGGTCTTTGGCACTTTTACAGCTGGTAAACCTGATACCATTTAACCTTCGGCAAATCTAAACGGATGGGAAGACAAAATGGTACGCATCATTAATTTAAAACGTTCCGCTTCTGTCAGTGAAGTGATTCATCTCAAAACAATACTTTGCTTTGTTTCCATGTTATTTTGTACATAGTGTTCAAATGAAAACAAGCAGATGCAACCTTGCTGGCTTCTATTCAATTCTTACATAACTCACTACAATGTAAACTAATGATGAATTCTGCTAGTTTATGTGAATGGATATTTTGAAAAAATATATAATTAAAGCTCATTTCTGCATAGTTGTTATCAGGAGTGAACATACAGCTGACAGCAGTCAGAGGGATCTCAGTTTCGAAAATGTGTGAGGAATTCTTGTGGTGTGGCCATGCTAATAACTAATCAGACTTGGGCTTGTTTCAAAGCACGCAGGTAACGCTGCAGCATGGTGTGTCAATGGAAAGCATCAATTAATGCCTTAAAACATACAGTATAGAATGATTCAAGCTGAAAGTGCTGTAACACCATGGATCAATTCTTTCTTACCAGAATAGACACCTTCCTAAACAATGGATCACCAGACAATATCCTTTTTGCCATTGTCTTTATTACAGTAGATCCTCCAAACAGAGATCGCTAAGTGTGCTGCAGGACAGACAGTGATGAATATAACTCCAATAAACCCCACTCAAAATAAATGAAAACTACTAATTATCCTGTAACTTCTGGCATTTTAGTATTATTTTCTCCCTGACTAAATGAAACCAACAAGATGAATCACTGTGTGTGGTTTCAGCACAAACAACAAAAATTGATAACTGAAGAAGAAGAAGAACTGAAGAAGACCTAAATAATAAATGAATAATGTGGGTTTGCACAAGCACATGGTAATGTTACCAACAAGGTATTCAAAGCAGGCTGAAACCTGACCCCCCTTGACTGTAGAACATGTTTTCACAGTTCACTAACAGGAACCAAATACAATATTATAACAAAGGTCAGATCTGTAGTGATTTTAGTGTTGTTTTCCATGTTAAATCATACACAAAATAGTTGGCTAAAGCCTCTGTTGAAGATCTTAAAATAATCCACTGCACAATCCCAGACTACATGAGATCAGGGTCACATTTGTCCTTGACAGAAAGTCTGTCATACGGTTGAGAGAAATCTTTCTCGATACGCCAAGAAAGATAGATTAAAACTTACGGTTCCAGCAATCCATAGTATTTCCACATTCTTTCTCTTCTTTGAGACTACATTCTGGCCTAGGGTTTCAAGTAATTCCTTTATGTCGGTCTGCGTCTGAAAACATGGTAGACCTGTTTGTACAAAAACAAAACATTCCCTTAGTGAAAGTCTCCGTTTGGTTGTTTTGCTCAGGTGAGGAAAACTTTTAACTTAAAATTGAATTGAATTTATGCATGCTTCTATTCACAGAAATGCAAACAAACAATTTAATAAGGAATTTCCAGATATTAAGAGATTCTGAGACCTAACAAACTACACATTAAAAGTGCAACAATAATTAGTACATCGTAAAGGGACAGTTCAGATCTTTTGAAGTGGGGTTCTGTGGAGAGGTTATGAACAATATCGTATCTGCAAATGTTTGCTATCTTTAAACAACTTCAGTCTCAAAGTCACTTTCACCTGTTTTTAAACCTTTACGTTGTCATCAGTTTCACATACTTTGTTATTTACAAGAGACTGTATGGTTGTTTGCAAGTGCAGACAAACAGCAGCAGCTAGCTGTAACACTTTTGGTGCATCCTGGGCCCTTTCAGCAGTAATATTTGACTTCTAATAACTATATAATGCACATTTCAAAGTGATGATTAGGTCTTCAAAACGAACTATAACATTTTTGAGATCGAATAACTATTCCTAACATTTCTACAGAACCCCACTTTAAAAGGCTTCCCCTTTAAGACATTTTATTACAACAGAGAGACTTAGAAGATGAATGCAACCTTTTTTTTAAATGTTGTAAAGATGAAGAGCAACTTCACACTTACATTCTAGTGGCACCTGTTCACTTAATATTTTATAATAGGTCTCTAACATCTCAAAGTTCTTCTGGTTTATTCTTTCTTGTAATGAGATATCTCCAAACCTGTTACCAGCACCAAGACAAAAAAAAAAAGCAGTCAGAGCAGAACAACAAACCAGCTCATGCTGAAAACTACTACTACTACTACTACTACTACTACTACTACTACTACTACTACTACTACTACTACTACTACTACTAATAATAATAATAATAATAAAAACATCAAAAACAACTTTCAGACTGTGTTTTGGCTTTTAAATATATAGTTTGTTCTCTTTTAAAGTCACAAAACAGAGTATGGAGAAAAGTGCACACGTCTTTGTCCAGGCTACTAAAAAAGCTAATCAAACACACCTTTTTATTAACTTATTTTTCATCCTTATAAACCTATTGTTTCCCAAATATTACATAAAGGTGTGAAATAATGATCTATAAGCTAATTTTAAACCTTTACACTTTTGTCACTGTTTGTTTAATTTGTCGCCATTTTCTCAGTCAAAGTCCTATTTAAATGTACGTGTGCTAAACATAGACGCAGACGATCCTGCAGCTGTGAATGTATCCGTCCACCAGGAACTAAGTAAACTTTTAGACCATCTAAACACGCTGATACATTCTCATCCTCAGCTCTAGCAGCATTCATTGGTCCACACGTGCATTTGCATAAAAACTTGTACAATGTTCGGCTGAAAAACTGAATTAAACTAAAGAAAAAGTCTGTTGGAAAGATGTAGAAGTTTAATATTAGCTAATGTAAAGTTTTTTTCATACCAGTATGACATTAAAAATGTTTTAAAAGCTTGAAAAACAATTTTAAATTAGCCATTAGCCTGGCCTTTTCATTATTATCTGTGCTCCATGACTGATATCATGGCTGATAAGGAACTATTGATCAGTATTTAAGGGATTATTAAAAAAAAATGACCAGACTATCCATTAAGGTACACAAAAGTATGCTAGTTGTGCTTCCCTCAAACACAAAAAACTAAATTAAAGTTAAATCATGTTTTACAGACTGTACTCTGTAGGCTTTTTATGTAAAAGTAAGTGTTTGAACAAAGACCAACGGCAGTACCTCTCAGCTATAGTTTGTTGTTCATTGATGCCCACGTTAAAAAGCAGCGGGAATACTCGCAGAGGCTTGCCTTCCTTCACCTCCTCCGGCAAGGTCTGGAAAATCACTTGTGGTAATGGCACTTCTACAGTGAAGTGGTCTCTAAATCCAGAAAAAAAAAACATTTTAGGAAAAATAATAAATAAATAAAAATCAGTGTTCCGTAAAAATAAAAATCAACAAAAATTGTACAATTTAACACTCAATGCAGGTGCAAACGCGCATCAAAAGACAAATGAATCAAGTTTGTGGTTAAAAGACAAAGGGTAATTGTGTCAGACTCACAGAGTTCCTTCAAACCTGCCACGATGTGGATTACAAAGCCAAGAAATATTTTTCAGATGTGGAGCAAAGTTCATACGATTAAAAAGCCAAAGGCACTTCCTTGTTTTATCCATACACAAATGCTGTGTGCCAAACACTTGGCTTTTGCCAGTTTACACTATTACAACTCATTAAATCAAACAACAAAGAAATTCTTTGTGAAAATGAAAACATCTGCAGTTCAGTCCAATCCAATAAAACTTGTAAAGGTGGAAGAAAAAACCCAATTGTTTCTTTTAACTGCTGAAGTCAGCCAGGATGCTTCGGGATGTTAATGGCTGAAAAAAAAAATCATTTCAAATAATAAATATATTTGGCCAAGTCTGACATAATTGTTTGTGCTGTCACAACAACTATTTCTGCATGCATATCTTGATATATTAATCAACAAATTGTGTATTTCCCAGGGTTCAAAATAACAGGAATATCTTACTATAAGTAACTTATTATCCAAAGTAAACAAAAACTAACTACAACTCAGTCAAATTTTCAAACAATGGTTTCAAATTTGGTATGATACCTGAGAGACATCCACAACACATATTTTAAGCACTACCAGGGCTGTGAATTTGGTGATAATGATACATATCATGATGTTCACATGATTTGGTCATGTGAACAGGGCTGTCGGGGTCACCAAAACTGGAAGAAAATTCGTATTCAGTAAACTGAAGTCGATATTAGAAACACAATTGTTAAATAAAATGATTTGCAGAAAGAATTAAACCATACAACACCAGAATTCTGGATCTGAGTGAGGTTTATTGTCGCTGTAGCTGACAGGAAACCAACACTGCTGAAAAACCAGGAAGTCCATCTATTTATACAGGTTCTTCAATGCCTGCGTTCGCCCCCTACGGACCTACGGCTGAATCACAGGCATTCAGACAAAATCCTCAGCTAATGTCATCCCAACGTTTAATTATGTGTTGTCACAGATATTTCGGACATGTAACTAATTTATTATGTTTTGATTGAATTATGTGTAAACACTGTCAACATTACAACAAGGAGAACTTAAAAATATAGTGTTGAGCTTTTAACATCAGTACTAATCTTCTTAACTTTAAATTTCTTCAATGACAAAGGGGTCGCAATACGATATACTGTATTGCAATACTGTAAGAAAGCAATATATTACCATTTTTTTCTCAAAGATTCTGATGTATAAAAAACTCATTACAAACAGTACACCGTGTATTACATGTATAAAATCTGATCTTATGTGAACCCTCACACCAGTGAAGGTTAAATTTGAGGCAAAAGTGAAAGTTGTGTAACGTGGTGACAAAAACAACACACTTGACTGTTGGGATAAAGCCCATGATTGTCTGACAGCAGTGTCAAAACAATTCACTCTTCTTACTGTATGTGCAGTCTTTGCTCTGACAGTGAAGAATGTTGTATGTATTGTTTAAAGGTGACAGGAGGTTTACGAGAATAAAAAAGCTTAATATTCCTGCAACATCCGTAAAAGCTTGACTCTTTGTTAAGGCCAGTTATTGTGAGCCTACTGAGGACACCATGCTCGCACATTCACAACTAATTTATCTCGTTTCATTTATTTACTATATTTTTGTTTGCTGGTTTGTTAGAATTTGTGTTTGTGATGCTTTCTAAGATGCCCTCTATTATGTAAATTATTTATCAGTCACAAAGAAAAAGAAAGTCCACTCTGTTCCAGTCGTGGGGTTTTACAATTTAGGGTATCATAAAAATGATCTGGTCTTTACCAGGTTCTAATTTTTTTAATCGAATCTCTAGGGTTTAAAAACTCTCCACCATGTCATTTATAAAACAAAAACCAGAATGAGAAAGCTCTGTAGGGAAAAACTAAATACACTCAATGATTACATAACTGTTGTGATTTTTTAATTTCTCTTGAGGTTAAACTTTTTTAATTTGAGGTTTTGTAAGTTCAGAAATCATTTCTATTTAGTAAAACCTCAGAGGTCAAATTATATTTTCTGCATGACTGTGCTCTTACAGTGATGCAGGCTAATATAAAAACACATTTGTTGCTTGACAACAAAAAAACAACAAAAGGATGGGAAAACAACAGATGTTTATCTTGTTCCAAAGTGTTCATTAACTTTCACGAGCAGAAAGACGACCGCAGCATAAAGGCTCACCGTCGACCCCACACTGAAGGCTGGAGCTCACTGAGCTCGTCCGTCTTGGCCTCGGTGACCTTGAAGACGACGTTCTGCAGGTCAGAGATTCCAACCTCCATGTCCTCCAGCATCCCGATCTCTTCACCTGTTTGAGGCAGACAAAACAAAATCAGATCGGCGGAGATTTCCTGTCTTCTGCATGTTTTTCTTTCAGCCCGTTCATTCGAAACAAGGTGAGTTGATCCAACAGTGATAATGAACTCCCTTCAGGTTGCGCAATAAAAACAGAACGAGTTTTAGCCGGCATCAAGAGGTCTGCGCAGACTTTCTAATCTCTGTATTTTATCAAATAACCTCTTCTCTTCTTAAGACACTGTGTTTATCCTCAGGAAGGTGCTGAATGAAACATAAAGTGACAAATGTGTTGATGATAATGCCAGTCTTCCATGGCCAAGAGTGCACTTAGTCACCAGCTTGTTATTGTACATGGTGGAACTTGCTACATCGCCAACTACCTCTTCACCTCATCCAATAAAAATAAACATTAATTTAAAAAGTGATATAAAAAACCTTTTCTTCAAAAATGTGTGTGAATGCTGTTAATGATAAACCTAGCCCCAAAACTAATTAAAACTGTTTAAAAGCTAAAATAAGGAAAACAGTAGATAAAAATAAAAGTAGCAAAAAGCCTGCTAAAAGCTAAAACAAGCAAAACTGTAGTTAGAACTTTAGTGACGGAAATTTTGTAACTGAACAACTGAATGTTAGATCCACTTATATATATATATACAGTGGTTTGCAAAAGTATTCATACCCCTTGAACTTTTCCATATTTTGTCACATTACAACCACAAACATAAATATATTTC